>NW_028327524.1:17500-32500 GCF_031878675.1 Megascapheus bottae | reverse complement strand
AAACCTAACCCTACCCCTACCCCTAACCCTAACCCTACCCCTAACCCTAATTGTTGGAGACTGCCTCTGGGTCTCTTAACTTGTTGCTTTGATCTGTGTTAAGAAACATCTGGACTGCTATCTTTCTCACAGACCTGCTATCTTTCTCACAGATCCGTTATCTTAGTGACCAAATTGCCTATGTCCTGTTCCCACAGACTCATGCTGAGGAAAATTTTTTCTACTGAGCCTAGCCCCTGCTTTAGAGCCCTATATAAACCCCCTCTGACTTTCAATAAACAGACCTTGATCAGAACACTGTCTTGGTCTCATTCTTTGTGTTTGTCTGTCCCACTCATTTAGGTACGGTTCCCTCTCGAGTCTCAGTTGACTGAACCCCGCGGGCCGGGGCAGATTGGCGCTCAACGAGGGGCTCGAGGCACGGGACCCTGCCTAAAGCCGTCGCCACCGAAGAAGGACTGCGCAGTCCAAGCCACCCCAAATTCAGAGGACGAGGAGTACCCGCCTGCGTCCGCTGCCAAGGTAGGAGACATTCGACAAATTGGGACAGAAACTTAGTAAGCAAGAGTTGTTTGTTCAAGGCTTAAAGGCTTCACTCAAAACACAAGGAACTTGGGTTAAAAAGAAAGATTCAAAGGCATTTTTCGAAGAATTATGTCCTTGGTTCCTCAAAGAAGGAACGATTAATGAGGTTAAATGGCAAAGGGTAGGGGACTGTTTAAATGATTAAGAAGATTCATGTTTTTATAAGAATTTTCATGTAATTATTGCAATTGTGGTCAAATAAGGAACATTTTCTGCTTGAAACTATAAATAGTGCATGCTCGGCCACGTACACTGTAAATAGCCTTTACCAAATGTGTTTGACAAGGAATTGTTTTTATGTAGATAAAATGATCATTGATCTTAAAGATTGTTTTTTTACAATTCCCCTACACCCTGATGATATTTTGTTGGCAGGCCAGATCTACTTTCTAAGGCCTTTCTTAACCTTGGCTTGCAAATAGCTCCTGATAAAGTCAAAGTAGTGTTGACTGCCTCCATACCCTTAGATATTCAATGGCTTGGGCCTTATTTAAAATTGCCTAATAATATCTTTTTGCCCCTCAATGATATTCTGCGAGGAGACTCTGACCCCTCCTCCCCCCGCAAGCTTACAGCAGGCTAACTTATTGCAGGCCTTGTGTCAGCTTGATTTGGACATCTCCTCCCAGTTAAAAGTTAGAGCCTTAAAGAATCCACACAAATCTCAGGTAAAACAGCAGGCCCCTCCCTTACTTGTCTTTCCAGTCACTCGCTCTCAGATTAAAATTACCCCAGAATGGAGAGAGCCAAAACAAGGAGGCAGGAACCCCGGAGCAGGGTGAAGGAGAATTGGAAAATGACTCACCTCGAGGAGATCAGACAGAACACTCTGATAATCAGAGTGAAGAGGAGTCAGAAGAAGAGGGAGGAAGAGGCCCCCGGTTAACCCTCAGAGCCACAAATAATTATCAGCCTTTCAAATTTAAACGAATTAAAGAACGCTGTTTCCTCCTACGGGCCGACTGCCCCTTTTACTCTGTCTTTGCTGGAGAGCTTGTGTTCACAATACCTCACTATTTACAATTGGGAGACCCTGCCAAAAGCAGTTCTTAGCCGAGGTCAATATCTCTCCTGGAAAGCTGATTATACAGAGAGGTGTCGGGAACAAGAAAATAGTAATATCCTTGAGCCAGGAACGGCTAAATGGACACTCAAGAAATTATTAGGACAGGCTCCCTATAACACCAATGAGCGGCAAGCCAGGTTTCCTCCTGGGTTGTTAGCACAAGTCCGACTCGCCACGCTGCAGGCCTGGAAAGCAATACCTTCCCCCGGCTCTATTTTTTTTCTCCATTGCTAAAATTCGTCAGGGACCACAAGAGCCCTACAATGAATTTGTGGGGAGGCTTACTGAAGCCGCTGAACGTATTTCTGGTAGGGATGAAACTGAGAGTGATTTCATTAAACACCTGGCTTTTGAAAACGCCAATGCCGCCTGCCAAGCTGCCTTACGGCCTCATCGGCGTCTTAAGACTCTCTCTGATTATATAAAAATCTGCTCAAATGTAGACCCCACCTCCCGCAATATTGGCCTAGCTATCGGAGCGGCGCTCAAAGAGTTACACCCAGAAAAAAATGCGCCTGTGCTTTAACTGTCGTCAGGCTGGACATTTTGCTCGGGAGTGCCCCCAGCCCAAAACTATCAACTCAGCTCCAGGGAACTCCCCACAGCAGGGACAAATTCCACCCTTTTGTCCACGGTGTAAGAAGGGCAGACACTGGGTTTCCGAGTGCCACTCCAAGACAGATATTCAAGGAAAACCTTTAACTTCTGGGCTGGCGGGAAACTACAGGAGGAGCCAGCCTCAGGGCCCCTATCAACAAACTTCTGGGGCAGTTGGATTTGTTCCCCCACAGCAGGTGGCCCCTGCAGTGTCTCATCCCTCATTCGGGCCACCCCAGGGAGCGCAGGACTTGACCTCTGTTCCTCCACCCATACAATATTAACCCCTGAGGCGGGAACCCAGCTCCTATCCACCGGAGTATTTGGGCCCCTGCCGCCAAATGTATTTGGCCTTATTTTAGGAAGAGGCAGCTCAGTTATTCAGGGACTTAATATTTCACCTGGTATAATTGATAATGATTACACAGGTGAGATAAAAATCGTGGCCTCTGCACAAGACGGCCCTGTCTCCATTTATCCGGGACAGAGAATCGCTCAATTGGCTTTACTACCTCTGAATACCAATAACCCCAGCTTCCCAAAGCCTAGAAAATCCTCCAATTTTGGTTCCTCCGATGCCTATTGGGTCCAGGCCATTACTCCCTCCAGACCCCTATTACATTTAAAGTTGGAAGGAAAGTTATTCGAGGGACTTTTGGATACAGGAGCTGATGCTACCATTATTGCTCAAAATAAATGGCCAGTCACTTGGCCGCTCACCCCTTCTCTAACACATTTAAAAGGAATCGGCCAGTCCTCCAACCCCCTCCAGAGTTCAAAGATCCTGACATGGGAAGATCAAGAAGGAAATAAAGGCACAGTCCAGCCCTATGTAGTTCCAGGTATCCCAGTTAACCTATGGGGGAGGGACATTCTTTCTCAAATGAAGCTTTCTATGTGCAGGCCAAATGAAATTGTAACACAGCAAATGCTTAGTCAAGGAATTCTTCCCCACCAAGGGCTTGGAAAAGAAAAGCAAAGGCCTCTGGCCTAGAAACTGCTGCAGGCCCAGCTCCTGGGTGTAGCTGGCCTAGCAGCATCTTAGCAATTGGCATGCCCCCTGTTCTGGCCAGAGCCATTCAGCCGCTGCTCTTAAAGAGAACCTGCCCTATAATCTCTAGGGAGAGACAAGATACGGATGTTGTGACATTCTATGATGACTGCATTAGTTATGAAAAAAATGGCATAGAACTGCTCCACAAATTCTAGGGGCCACAGCCTAATCGCATGGGGAGCAGTGGCCTATTGGCCGGAAAAACAATTGGGGCTACTGAAATTAATAAGGATCAGGCAGATACAAGTTTCAAATACAGGTTTCTTCATGGGAACCACCCAACCAGGGCTCCCAAGTCTTTCACCAATTCCTAATAATTTGTATATTTATGCTATTGAGATAAAAGATTGCTTTTTTCTAGAAACAGTGGTTTTCCTTTAACAACCTTTTTTGTAAAAGATGCCCAGGTGAAAAGCAAAGGCCTCTGGAGGTAAGTAGAAATCGGCCGACCCCCTGTATGTCTGTGTTTTGTTTTGTTTTGTTTTTAAGAAAGTGCACTGTAGTCCTAAAACAGAGAGAAAAGAAGGCTGGATGCAGCAAGGTCTCTAAGGCCTGGGTGGTCAAGGGACGCCTTGACCCCCCTTCTGAGTTTCTTGTGGATAACAGGGCATGCCTGAGAGTCCCACCAGCAAGACATGTCTAAATCTAAAAACAGCTGTTTAGTGAAAGCATTCATCAAAATTCATGTTTTTGTGTTAAGTGTATCTGATTAAGTCCAATTTTCTTGTTATATGTCAATGTCTGATTTTGTTTCAGAGCCTTTTGTAGGTAGGTTAGGATGGCCTCCGTTTGCCAGCTACCAGGGAATGGAAATCTCTTTCCGTCACTCTGATAGTTTAAGGCCCAGCATGCCATCAAAAGTTTAGGAGTTACTTAAAAGTCTCTGCTTCTCTGTCTTGTTCGTGTTATATATTTTTCCTTGTCCGGTTTTGTCTTTAAAATTGGTACCAGTTTTAAATATGGATCCTTATGTTTTTTCTGTGTGTACTCAAGCACACATCCTTGTTATTTATTTGAATGTTTCTGGGAAGTAAAAGTTTTGGCCCCACTTGGGCCTGGTATGGCCCCTCCCAATCGGCTGCAGTTCAGGTGAGCAGAGGCCAGACAAAGCAGCTGCAGGCTTCCTGCAGGCTTCCTCTAGCTTCCTTTTTCCTACAACCTGCTGAAGTGACAGTGTGGAGACAGTTGGTGGCAGGACACAAACTTCAGTCTTAGTTCTCCTAAGTTTTTAAGACTCCCACCCAACTTTCATCTGTAAAAGGTATTATGGTAATATGTCTAATATCAGGAACTAGCTCTAAAAAAATAAATTTCAGCTAGTCGCTTCATTAAAAACCTTTGTTTTAAAACTTGGTTGTCACCCACAAGAATAAGATTAGCAAAAAAAATCTCTCGTCACTAAAACTTCCGGAAAAATGTTCGCCCGATATTAATTTTGCACGCTTTAAGATCTTTGAGTATGAATGTGTGTGTGAATGAGTGTGAATGAATATGTTCAAGGTTAAATTGTCAGCATGCTATGTTAACAATGGATAAATTTATACTTGAAACAAAAGCAATTGGGTAAATTTAAGTTTAAACTTCAAGTATTAGGTTTAAATGTTTCCTATGTCTCAAAGGTGCATTGTTTTAAAAAGAATCTGGTAAAAAGTATTTTTCTAAAGATCCTGAAATCTGCATTTTAAAAATCTGGTATTGCAATGGATACAGCTGTTTACATTGCAAACATTGTATCCTGTTTAGCACATAGGTATTAGGGAATTTGGGATTTATTACCTTAAGTTAAAGTTTGGAGACATGTATTAGAGATTTAAATGTAAATTTATTAATGTCAAAAATTTTGCCTGTCTGTCTTTTCTTGCAGACTGACACTACAAATCTGATGGTAAAATGTGGATAATGTGATTAGTATTTTAAAGGAATGTTTAAAGGTTTATCTCTATGCAATTGGGTGTATTTAAAAAAAACAAAGGAAGGAAACTAAGTCCAGACTTAGACTTTTGGTACACTGATGTCTGTAGTTCTTGCATTAGGGAAAAAGTGTTATTTGAGTTTAAACTGTTGTAGGAGTTCTAGGCAGTAATCTAAACTGCAGGAAAAAACAAAAAGCCTCTTCTAAGGCAAGGGGAGTGCCTTGAGCCCTAGGGGGCCTGGAGACAAAAGGAAGTTCCTTGAGCCCTTGAAGGTTTTTCAAATGCAAATAAAGACTAAAGTGTTAAATGTTTAAGCAAATATCTGTAAAAGTTTTAAAGAACATTAGAAATGGGTTTCTGAACAAAGTTTGAAAGTGAAGTTGTCCTAAATGTTTGTTTCAAGAAAGAGAAAAAAGGAAAATTAGGACCACCAAAATGATTGCTTAATTGCTATTTAGCTAGCTCTTATAAAGTCCCCTTATAGCAATTTCCAGCTGGCCCATGGAGAAGGACAGCAATCCTTATTCGATGTAATTTTGGCTCTTACCAGGTGCCAGGTAAGAGCATGCTTAGACTATTTCTGAGTTGACCACCTTGTTGCTTTAATTGAGGTAACGTGGACTTTTGTAGGACTCATTTGATCTGAAAGCCGCAGTTTTGAGCCAGCCCGGACAAAGCAAGGTCCCTGTGAGACTGTGGTGTCTAATCTGCCAGCAGAATGCTGAGGCAGAGTTGCTTTGGAGCTCAAAGTGGCAGAGTGCTGGCCTTGAGCTGGAGAGTTGAGGGACAGCACCCAGACCCTGAGTTCAAGTCCAGCAACCAACAGAGTGAAATGCCAATGGGATGTTTATCCGGGTGTGAAAAGACACTATTGGGATGAAAGCAAGTAAGCCACTGCTTGGATGGCAGAGATGGTGTCAGATCCTAGAGTCACTTGTGCTTAGCCATTCAATATTAATCAGAGTCGGGAGGTCATAGAATAGTTTGTAAGCATGCCTTACTAATGCCCGTGCCTTTCATAACTGGGCAGGAACTTGTCAATCATCTGTGATAGTAGTAGTTTAAAGTTCTGACTAAGTGAAATTTGATTTGACACCAGCCACAAATTCAGGAAAGTTTGTGGATCTGGGGCTTGTGTCCCTACTATCTGTTTAGATCTGGCAACTGAAGCATAGTTAGAGTCGCAGGGATTAAGTTCCCCAGACAATCAAGAAAATGCCTTTGCAAATGGATGCTAAGTAAGCTAAACTATTGTAGCCAAAGAAGGTTTGTGCAGTTGTTAAATGTTGAATATGATCTCTAGTTCAGAGCAAATCATTGTTCCTGACAGCTAATCCTGGCAACCCCTTGGTAAAATAGGCTAAACCTTTTAAGGTCCCTGGTCAAGTACAGAGACAACGCCCCTGAGTCAGCTTGAAGAAGTCACAGAAGCTGAATCTCCGGCCATCAATCCCCTTTAGATAAAGGGACCAGGAAATCATTGGGAGAATTCACCAAAGTCAGGCCTTAGGTTAAGCTTCTTTAACCAGTTTGTGCAGAAATTTGCAGGCAATCCATTGGAGTTCCTGAGAGATGAAGCTGCTGCCATATATTCTGCCCTGCCTGATTCCACCACCACCGCACAACTGTTTCCTGAGAGGACTGGAAAAACTCTTGGTGATGGGAATTGGAGATGTACAATCATTATCCAGTATTATCCGAGATTTACAGGACCAGCTAGATTCCTTGGCAGAGGTAGTACTTCAGAACAGGACAGGGCTAGATCTTCTAACTGCGGAAAAGGGAGGTATCTGTTTGGCTTTACAGGAACGATGTTGTTTCTATGCAAACAATTCTGGCATCGTCCGGGACAAAATCAAAAACCTTCAGGAAGATTTGGAAAGAAGGCGAAAAGAGCTGGCTGATAACCACCCCTGGAGCGGATTCAATGGACTCTTACCTTATCTCTTGCCCCTACTAGGACCCTTGCTTGCTTTATTACTAATTGCTATGATTGGACCATGTATTGTTAATAGGCTTGTTTCATTCATAAAGCAGCAGGTAGATACCCTGATGGCAAAACCCATACAAATCCATTATCATCAATTGGCTCTCGAAGACCTTGATGTGCCATATGGCTCTCCTATGGAGACTGTGCCTTAGTCCCACATGGCGCACACCCTCTGGGTGAAGGCATCTGCTTAAGAGGTGCAGTGCTAGTGCAAAGGGGCTAGTAAAGCTAGCATGTGGGACCCCTTGAGAGATACGCACGATAGCATAGGGGTTGGTGTCGCATCATCATGGGATGTGGCCTTGTGAGTACAGGACCGTTTCCCCTGACAACCCCCTCCTTCTCAAAACGACACCCGAGGCTTTAAGTAAGGGACACGACTGACAACCGACTGACAACCAACAGTTCGCTCCCCTTGCTCCACCTCCAAAGTACATGAAGGATCAGTGCCTCTGTCTCCCCTCTCAGATTAATGCCTATCATTACCAATGTTGCCATATGCGTTCATTTATAAAAACAAAAAGGGGGATTTGTTGGAGACTGCCTCTGGGTCTCTTAACTTGTTGCTTTGATCTGTGTTAAGAAACATCTGGACTGCTATCTTTCTCACAGACCTGCTATCTTTCTCACAGATCCGTTATCTTAGTGACCAAATTGCCTATGTCCTGTTCCCACAGACTCATGCTGAGGAAAATTTTTTCTACTGAGCCTAGCCCCTGCTTTAGAGCCCTATATAAACCCCCTCTGACTTTCAATAAACAGACCTTGATCAAAACACTGTCTTGGTCTCATTCTTTGTGTTTGTCTGTCCCACTCATTTAGGTACGGTTCCCTCTCGAGTCTCAGTTGACTGAACCCCGCGGGCCGGGGCACCTAATCCTAACCCTACCCCTAACCTAACCATAACCCTAACCCTAACCCTAACCCTAACCCTACCCCTAACCCTAACCCTACCCTTAACCCTAACCCTAAAGCTACCCCTAACCTAACCCTAACCCTAAACCTAACCCGAAACCTAACCCTTCCCCTAAGCCTAACCCTAAACCCAACCCTACCCCTAAACCTAACCCTACCCTAACCCTCACCCTAACCCTAACCCTAACCCTAAACCTAACCCTAACCCCTAACACGAACCCTAAGACTAATTCTACCCCTAACCCTAACCCTAACACTACCCCTACCCCTAACCCTAACCCTAAACCTAACCCTACACCTAGGCCTACCCCTAACCCTACCCCTAACCCTAACAATACCCCTACCCCTAACCCTAACCCTAACACTAGCCCTAAACCTAACCTTAACCCTAACACTAACCCTAGCCCTAACCCTAACGCTAACCCTACACCTAACCTTAACAGTAACTCCAACCCTAACCTTACCCCTAACCGGAACCCTAAACGTAACCCTAAGCCTACCCCTAACGATAACCCGAACCCTAACCCTAACCCTACACCTAACCCTAGCCCTACACCTACTCCTAACCTTAAATCTAACCCTACCCCTAACCCTAACCCTACCCCTACGCCTAACCCTAACCCTAACCCTACCCGTAACCCTAAACTTACCCCTAACCCTACCCCTACCCCTACCCCTACCCCTAACCCTAACCCTAACCCTACCCCTACCCATACCACTATACCTAAAGCTACCTCTACCCCTACCCATAACTGTAATCCTAACCCTAAGCCTACCCCTACCCCTACACCTAGCCCTACCCCTACCACTAATCCTAACCCTAACCATAACCCTACCCCTACCCCTAACCCTAACAATACCCCTACCCCTAAACCTAACCCTAACACTAGCCCTAAACCTAACCCTATCCCTAACCCTAACCCTAGCCCTAACACCAACCCTACCCCTAACCTTAACCCTAACGTAACCCTAAGCCTACCCCTAGTGATAACCCTAACCCTACACCTACCCTAAACTTAACCCTAACTCTACACCTACTCCTACCCCTAACATTAACTCTAACCCTAACCCTACCCATAAACCTAAACCTAACCATAACCCTAACCGAAATCCTAACCCTAACCCTAACACTACCCTTAACGGTAACCCGAACCCTAAACCAAACCCTACCCCTACACCTACCCCTACCCCTAACCCTACACCTACCAGTACCCCTAACCCTACCCCTAATCCTAACGGTACCACTACCACTAACCCTAACCATAACCCTAACCCGAACCCGAACCCAAACCCTAACCCTAACCCTAATCCTACCCCTACCCCTAACCCGAACCCAAACCCTACCCCTAACCCTAACCCTAAAGCTACCCCTAACCTAACCCTAACCCTAAACCTAAACCTAACCCTTCCCCTAACCCTAACCCTAAACCCAACCCTACCCCTAATCCTAACCCTACCCCTAATCCTAACCCTAACCCTAACCCTAACCCTAACCCTACCCCTCACCCTAACCCTAAGTCTAACCCTAAACCCAACCATACCGCTAATCCTAACTCTAAGCGTACCCCTACCCCTACACCTAGCCCTACAGGTACCCCTAAGCCTAACCCTAACACTAACCCTACCCCTACCCCTAACCCTAACAATACCCCTACCCCTAAACCTAACCCTAACACTAGGCCTAAACCTAACCCTAACCATACCCTAACCCTAGCCCTAACCCTAACCCTACCCCTAACCGTAAACATAAACTTAACCTAAGCCTACCCCTAACGATAACCCTAACCCTAAACCTAACCGTACACATAACCCTAACCCTACACCTACCCCTAAACTTAACCCTAACTCTACCCCTACCCCTACTCCTAACATTAACTCTAAGCCTAACCCTACCCATAACCCTAACCCAAACCCTCACACTAACCGTAATCCTAAACCTAACCCTAACCCTAATCCTACCCCCAATCCCTGACCCTAACCATAATCCTAACAATAACCCCACCCTAACCCTACCCCTAACCCTACCCCCTAACCCTAACCCTAACACTAACCCTAACCCTAACCCTACTCCTAAGCCTAACCCTAACCCTACACCAACCCTACCCCTACCTCAAACCCTACCCCTACCCCTACAGCTACACCTAACCCTATCCCTAACCCTTACACTACCCCTACCCCTATCCCTACCCCTACCCCTAACCCTACCCCTAACCCTACCTCTAACCCTAACCCTAACCCTAACCCTAACCCTACCCATAACCTAACCCTACCCCCAACCCTAACCCTAACCCTAACCCTCACCCTAACCGTAAAACCGTAAAGGTAATCCTAACCCTAACCATAACAGTAACCCTAGCCCTAGCCCTAAACCTAACCCTACCCATAACCCTAAAACTAACCCTACCCCTAACCCTAACACTAACCGTACACCTAACCCGAACAATAACCATAACCCTAGCCCTACCCATAACCCTAAAACTAATCCTAACCCTATTCATAACCTTAACCCTAACCCTACCCCTAACGCTAACCCTAACCCTAGCACTAACCCTAACCCTATACCTAACCCTAACCCTAACCCTAATCCTAACCCTACCCCTACGCCTAATCCTAACCGAACCCTAACACTACTCCTACCCCTACCCTAACCCTAACCCTACCCCTAAACCTAACCCTAACCCTAAGACTAATTCTACCCCTAACCCTAACCTTAACCCTACCCCTAGCCCTACCCCCTACCCCTACCCCTAACCATAACCATAACCCTACCCCTACCCCTACACCTAACCCTAAAAATACCCCTATCCCTAAACCTAACCCTAACACTAGCCCTAAACCTAACCCTAACGCAAACCCAACGTTAACCCTAACCCTACAACTACTCCTAAAAATAACTCTAACCCTAACCCTTCCCCTAACCCTAACACTAACCCTAACCCTACCACTACCCCTAACCATAACCCTACCACTAACCTGTAACCGTAAACCTCACCCTAACCCTACCCCTAACGCTAAACTTAACCATACACCTAACCCTAACCCTAACCATAACCCTAAACCTTTCCCTAACCCTAAACCTAACCCTACCCCTAGCCTTACCCTTATCCCTATCCCTCCCCCTAAACCTAACCCTACCCCTAACCCTAACCCTAACCCTAACCCTAGCCCTAGCACTAACCCTAACCCTAGCCCTAGCCCTAAACCCTAACCCTAACCCTTACCCTAGCCCTAGCCCTAACCCGAACCCTAGCCCTAGTCGCAAACCTAACCCTAACCCTACCCCTAAACGTAATTCTAACCCTAGCCATACCCCTACTGCTAACACTAAACCTACTCCTAATCCTAACCCTACCCCTAACCCCACCCCTACCCCTACCCCTAACCCTAACCTTAACACAAACCCTACCCCTAACCCCAACCCTAACCCCTAACCCTACCCCTAATGCTAACCCTAACCATAACCCTAACCGTAACCCTAACCCTACCCCTACCCCTTACCCTAACCCTAACCCTACCCCTTAAACCTACCCCTAACCCTAACCCTAACCCTAACCCTAACCCTACCCCTACCCCTAACCCTAACTGTAACGCCAACCCCAACCCTAACCCTACCCCTATGCTAACTCTACCCATTACCCTAACCCTAAACCTAAACCTACCCCTAACTCTACCCCTAACCCAAAACCTAACCCTACCCCCTAACCCCTAACCCTACCCCTAACCCTAACCCTACCCCTAACCTTAACCCTACGCCTAACCCTACCCCTACCCCTAGCCATTAACCTAACTCTAACCCTAACGCTACCCCTAATCCTAACCCTAACCCTAACCCTACCCACAACCCTACCCTAAACCTAACCCTACCCCTAAACCTAACCCTACCCCTAACCCTAACCCTAACCCTAACCCTACCCCAACCCTAACCCTAACCTTAACCCTAACCCTACCCCTTACCCTACCCCTACCCCAAACCCTAAAACCCTAACCATAATCCTAACCATAACCCTAACCCTATAGCTAACACTAACCCTAGCCCTATCTCTACCGCTAACCCTAACCCTACCCTACCCCTAACCTTAACCCTAACTCTAAATCTAACCCTAACCCCTACCCCTAACGGTAACCCTAACCCTAACTGTAACCCTAACCCTCACCCTACCCTAACCCCAACTGTAACCCCAACCCTAACCCTAACCCTAACCCTACCCATAACGCTAACCCTAACCCTAACCCTAACCTACCCCTAACGCAAACCCTAACCCTACCACTACTCCTAACACTAAGTCTAACCCTATCCCTATCCCTAAAGCTAACCCTAACCCTACCCCTACCCCTACCCCTAACCCTAAACCTAACACTAGCCTATTCCTGACTCTAACCTAATCCTACTCCTAAACCTAACCCTAGCCCAAAACCCTAACCCTATCCCTATTCCTAGCCCTAGTCCTTGCCCTAGCCCTAGCCGTAGCCCTAAACCTAACCCTACCCCTACCCCTACCCCTAACCTTAAAGCTAACCCTAACCCTAACCCTAACCCTAACCCTTACCCTAACTCTTCCCCTAACCTAACCGTAACCCTACACCTAACCCTACACCTAACCCTAAACCTAACCCTAAACCTACCCACAACCTACCCTAAACCTAACCCTACCCCTAACCCTAACCCTAACCCTAACCCTACCCCGAACCATAACCCTAACGCTACCCCCTAACCTAATACTAACCCTATTCCTAACTCTACCCCTAAACCCTAACCCTAACCTTAACCCTAACCCTAACCCCTAAACCTAACCCGTAACCCTAAATCTACCCTAACCCTACCCTAACTCGTAACCCTAACCCTAAACTAACCCTAACCTCTAACCCTACCCTAATCCTAACCCTAACCCTAACCCTAACCCTACCCCCTACCCCTAACCCTAAACTTAACACTAACCTTAAACCTTGCCCTTACCCTAACCCTAACAACCTTAACCCCAACCCTAACCCATACCCCTACCACTACCCCTACACCTACCCCCAACCATAACCCTAAACCTAACCCCAACCCTACCCATACCCCTAACCCTAACCCTAACCCTTACCATACCCCTAACGCTCACCCTAACCCTAACCCTAACCCTAACAAAAACCCGATCCCTACCCCTAACCCTAAAACTAACCCTAACCCTACGCCAAACCCTAACAATAACCCTAACCCTAAAACTAGCCCTAACCCTAACCCGACCCCTAAACGTACCCCTAACCCTAACCCTAACCCTACCCCTTACGCCAGCCCTAACCCTAACCCTAGCCCTAAAACTACCCCTAACCCTAAACCTAACCCTAACCCTAAACCTACCCCTAACCCTAAACCTAACTCTAACCCTACCCCTAACCATAACCCTTACCCTATCCCTACCCCTAACCATAACCCTAACCCTACTCCTAATCCTAACCCTAAACCTAAACCTAAACCTAAAACTAACCCTACACCTATCCCTACGCCTAACCCTAACCCTAACCCTACCCCTACCCCTAACCCTAACTCTAAACCTAACCCTAGCCCTAGCCATAGCCCTAACATGAACCCTAACCCTAAACCTAGCCCTAGCCAAAATCCTAACCCTATCCCTAATCCCAGCCCTAGCCCTAGCCCTAAACCTAACCCTAACCATACCCCTACCCCTACCCATAAAACTAACCGTAAACCTATCCCTAACCCTAAACCTAGCCCTACCCCAACCCCTAACCCCTACCCCTAACCCTAACCCTAACCCTAAAGGCGAACCCTAATCCTAACCCTAACAATAACCCTAACCCTAGCCCTAGCCCTAACTCTACCCCTAACCCTAAACCTATCCCTTACCCTACCCCTACCCCTACCCCTAACCCTAACCCTACCTCTAACCCTAACCGTAACCATACCCCTACCCCTAAGACTACCCCTAACCCTAACCCTAACCCTACACCTAACCCTAACCCAATCCCTAACCCTAACCATACCCCTAACCTAACCCTATCCCTACCCCTACCCCTACCCCTAACTCTAACCCTAACACTACCCATACCCCTAAGCCTAACCCTACCCCTAACCTTAACCCTAACCCTAAACCTAGCCCTAGCCCTAACCCTAACCCTAACCCTAGCCTGAGGCCTAACCCTAACCCTAAACATAACCCTTTTCCAAACCCTAACCCCAACCGTAAACCTAAACCTAACCCTAACCTACCCCTAACCCTAACCCTAACCCTAAACCTAGCCCTAGCTATAAACCTAACCCTAACCCCAACCCTAGCCTTAACCTATTCCTAACCCTAACCCTACCCCTACATGTACCGCTACCCCTACCCCTACCCCTACCCCTAACCCTAGCCGTAGCCCTAACCCTAACCCTACACCTAACCCTAACCCTAACGCTAATCCTAGACCTAACCCTAACCCTACACCTAACCCTAACCCTACCCCCTACCCCCTACCAATTACCCGTAATCCTACCTCTACCCCTACACCTTACCCTAACCCTAAGCTTAACCCTAACCCTCCCCCTAACCACTCACCCTACCCCTAACCCTAACTCTACCCCCAACCCTAATCCTAACCCTACCCCTACCCTACACCTACCCTAACCCTAACCCTACCACGAACCCTAACCCCCACCCTACCCCTAACCCTACTCCTAACCCTAAATCTAACCATTACCCTAATCCTAACCATAAAACTACCCGTAACCTTACCCCTAACCCTAACCCTAACCCTAACAATAGCCCTACCCCTATGCCTACCCCTACCCCTAACCCTAACCCTAACACTAACCCTGCCCCTTCCCCTAACCCTAACCATAACCCGAACGCTAACCCTAAAACCCTAACCCTAATCCTAACCCTAACCCTATCCCTAA
>NW_028327524.1:0-12500 GCF_031878675.1 Megascapheus bottae | reverse complement strand
CCTACCCCTACCCCTAACCCTACCTCACACCCTAACCGTAATCATACCCCTACCCCTAAGCCTACCCCTACCCCTAACCCTAACCCTACACCTAACCCTAACCCAATCCCTAACCCTAAACATACCCCTAACCTAACCCTACCCCTACCCCTACCCATACCCCTACCCCTACCCCTACCCCTACCCCTACCCCTAACCCTAGCCCTAAACCTAACCCTAAAACCTAGCCTTAGCCCTAACCCTAACCCTAACCATAACCCTTCTCCAAACCCTAACCCCAACCGTAAACCTAACCCTACCCCTACCCCTACCCCTACCCCTAACCCTAACCCCAACCCTAACCCTAAACTATTCCTAACCCTAAACCTACCCCTACACGTACCGCTACCCCTACACCTACCCCTACCCTACCTAACCCTAACCCTAACACTAAAACTGCCCCTTCCCCTAACCCTAACCATAACCCGAACGCTAACCCTAAAACCCTAACCCTAATCCTAACCCTAACCCTAACCCTAACCCTAGCCCTAGCCCTAACAATAACCCTAACCCTAAACCTAACCCTAACCCTAATCATTACCCCTAATCCTAACTGACCCCTAACCCTATTGCTACCCCCCACCCCTAACCCTACCCCTACCCCTACAACTACCCCTAACCCTTACCCTAAACCTAACCCTATCGCAAACCCTAACCCTACCCCTAACCTTAACCCTAATCCTCACCCTACCCATAACCCTACCCCTAACCCTAAACCCTACACCAACCCTCTACCCTTACCCCTACCCCTAACCCTACACCTATCCCTACGACTACCGCTAACCCCAACCCAACCTCTAACCCTAATCCTAACCCTAACCCTAACCCTACACCTACCTACCTTACCCCTAACCCTAATCATAACCCTAATCCTAAGCCTACCCTTAACCCTAAACATAACACTAAGCCTACCCCTAACCCTTACCCTAACCTTACCCTACCCCTAACCCTAACCCTAACCCTACCCCTAACAATAACCCTACCCCTAACCCCTAACCCTACCCCTAACCCTAAGTCTACCCCTAACCCTAACCCTAACGCTACCCCTAAACCTAACCCTACACCTAACCCTAAACCAATCCCTCACCCTAACCCTACCCCTAACCTACCCCTTACCCCTACCCCTACCCCCTAAACCTAATCCTAACCCTATCCCTACCGCTACCTAAACCTAAACCTAACCCTAACCCTAGCCATAGTCCTAAGCCTAACCTTAACCCTAACCCACACCCTAACTCTACCCCTATCCCTACCATTACCCCCAACCCTATCCCTAACACTACCAATAAACCTACCCTTACCCCTACCCCTAACCCTAACCCTAACCCTACCCCAACCCTAAACCTAACCGTAACCCTACCCCTACCCCTAACCCTACGCCTAACCCTAACCCTAAACGTTAAACTACCCCTACCCCTAACCCTACGCCTAACCCTAATCCTAAACCTAACCCTACCCCTTCCCCTACCCCTAACCCTAACCCTAGTCCTAGCCCGATTCCTAAACCTAACCCTACCCCTATCCCCTACACCTAACCTAAACCTAACCCTAACCCTACCCCTAACCCTACACCTAACCGTAACCCTACCCCTACCCCTAACCCTACGCCTAACCCTAACCCTAAACGTTAAACTACCCCTACCCCTAAACCTATGCCTAACCCTAATCCTAACCCTAACCCCTAACCCTACCCCTTCCCCTACCCCTAACCCTAACCCTAGTCCTAGCCCGATTCCTAAACCTAACCCTACCCCTATCCCCTACACCTAACCCTAACCCTAACCCTAACCCTAATCCTAACCCTAACCCTAAGGCTAACCCTTACCCTAACCCTACCCCTACCCCTAACCCTAGCCCTAGCCCAAACTCTACCCCTACCCCTAACCCTAACCCTAACCTCAACCCTTAGCCTACCCTACCCATAACCCTACCAGTAACCCTACCCCTAAACCTAACCCTAACCCCTACCCATAACCCTAACCCTGACACTAACACTATCCGTAAACCTAACACTACCCCTACCCCTAACCCTACCCCTAACTCTAACCCTAACCCTAACCCTAAAACCCTAACCCCAACTCGTATACATAACCCTAACCCTAACTCTAACCCTAACGGTAACCCTAACCCTACCCCTAAACCTACCCCTAACCCTAACCCTAATCCAAACTCTACCCCTAACCCTAACCCTATCCCTAACCCTAACCCTACCCCTACCCCTCCCCCTTCCCCTACCCCTCACCCTAACCGTAACCCTAACCCTAATCCAAACCTTAAAACTACCCCTAACCCTAACCCTACCCCTAAACTAACCCTAACCCTAACCTACCCCTAACCGTAACCGTAACCCTAACTATTACCATACCCATAAGGCTAACCTAACCCTAACCCTAAGCCTAACCATAACCCTAACGCTAACCCCTAACCCTAACCCTAACCCTACACTAACCCTAACAGTAACACTAACCTTAACCCTAACCGTAACACTAACCCTACCCCTATCCCTAACCCTACCTCTAACGCTAACCCTAACCCTACCCCAAACCCTAACCCCAAACCTAAACCAACCCCTAACCCTACTCCTTACCCTACCCCTAACCCTACCCCTACGCCTAACGCTAAACCTACCTCTACCCCTAAACCTAAACCTAACCCTAAACCTAACCCCTACCCATAAACCTAAACCTAACCCAAAACTACCCCTACCCCTACTCCAACTCCTAACCCTAACCCTAACCCTAAACCTATCCCTACCCCTAACCGTAACCCTAAACCTAACCCTAACCCTACCCCTACCCCTACACCTAACTCTAATCCTAACCCTATCCCTAACCCTAACCGTAACCCTTATCCTAACCTCACCCTACCCCCAACCCTAACCCTAACCCTACCCCTACCCCTACCCCTAACCCTAACCCTAACCCTACCCATAATCCTACCCCTAACCCTAAACCAAACCCTAAACCAAACCCTAACCTTACACCTAACCCTAACCCTAACCCTAACTCTAACCCTAAACTTATCCCTACCCCTAACCCTACCCATAACCCTAACCCTAACCCTAACCCTACCCGTAATCCAAACCCTAAACCACCCTACCCCTAAACGTAACCCTAACCCTAACCCAACCCCAAACCCTACCCCTAACCCTACCCGTAAACCTAATCCTAAACCAAACACTAGCCCTAACCCTAACCCTAACCCTAACCTTAACCCTAACCCTACCCCTAACCCCTACCGCTACCCCTAACGCTAACCGTAACCTTAAACCTACCCATAACCCTAACCCGAACCCTAACACTATCCCTACCCCTACCCCTACACCTACCCCTAACCCTAAAGCTAACCCTAACCCTAATCCTAACCCTAACCCTACCTCTAACCCTACACCTACCCCTAACCCTAACCCTAACATTAACCCTACACCTACCCCCTAACCCGAACCCTAACACTAACCATAACCCTACCCCTACTTCTACCCCCAAAGCTAACCCCTAACCCTAACTCTAACCCTAACCCTAGCCCTAGCCATAGATCTAACCATAACCCTAACCCTAATCCTACCCCTAACCCTACCCCTACGCCTAACGCTAAACCTACCTCTACCCCTAAACCTAAACCTAACCCTAAACCGAACCCTACCCATAACCCTAAACCTAACCCAAACCTACCCCTACCCCTACTCCAACTCCTAACCCTAACCCTAAACCTAAACCTATCCCTACCCCTAACCGTAACCCTAAACCTAACCCTAACCCTACCCCTACCCCTACACCTAACTCTAATCCTAACCCTATCCCTAACCCTAACCGTAACCCTTATCTTAACCTCACCCTACCCCCAACCCTAACCCTAACCCTACCCCTAACCCTACCGCTACCCCCTAACGCTAACCGTAAACTTAAACCTACCCATAACCCTAACCCGAACCCTAACACTATCCCTACCCCTACCCCTACACCTACCCCTAACCCCTAAAGCTAACCCTAACCCTAATCCTAACCCTAACCCTACCTCTAACCCTACACCTACCCCTAACCCTAACCCTAACATTAACCCTACACCTACCCCTAACCCGAACCCTAACACTATCCATAACCCTACCCCTACTTCTACCCCCAAAGCTAACCCTAACCCTAACTCTAACCCTAACCCTAGCCCTAGCCATAGATCTAACCATAACCCTAACCCTAATCCTACCCTACACCTACCCCTAACCCTAACCCTATCCCTACCCCTACCCCTAAACCTATCCCTACCCTACACCTAACCCTACCCCTAACCCTAACCATACCCCTAATCTTAACTCTGCCCCTAAACATAAACCCTAACCCTAAACCTAACCCTACCGCTACCCCTACCCCTACCCCTACCCCTAACCCTAACCCTAACCCTTACCCTACCCATAACCTTAAACCTTATCCTACCTCTAACCCTAACTCTAACCCTAACCCTAACCCTACCCCTAACTCTAAACATAACACGAACCCTATCCCTAAAACCCTAACCTAACCCTAACCCTAACATTAACCCTAACTCTCGCCCTAGCCCTAACCAAACCCTAACCCTAACCCTAGACCTCGCCCTAACCCTAACCCTAACCCTAGCCCTAACCCTAAACCTAACCCTAGCCCTAGCCTAACCATAACCCTAACCCTAACCCTAACCCCAACCCTAACCCTACCCCTAACCCTACCTCTAACCCCTAACCCTAACCCTAACCCTAACTCTAACCCTACCCCTACCCCTACCCCTAACCGTAACCCTACCTGTAACCCTAACCCAAACCCTACTCCTAACCCTAACCCTAACCTTAGGCCTAGCCGTAACAATAACCCTAACCATAACCCTAACCCTAATCCTAACCCTAATCCAAAACCTACACCTAAACCTACCCCTTCACCTACCACTAACCCTAAGCCTACCCCTACCTCTACCCCTACCCCTAACCCTAACCCTAACCCTACCTCTACCCCTACCCCTACCCCTAACCCTAAACTTAACCCTAACCCTAAACCTAACCCTAATCATACACCTACCCCTAACCCTACACCTACTCCTACCCCTACCCTTACCCCTACCCCTACCCCTAAACCTAACCTTAACCCTAACCCTACCCCTAAGCCTAACCCTAACCCCTAACCCTAAACCTACCCCTATCCCTATCCCTACCCCTACCCCTAACCCTAAACCTAGCCCTAGCCCTAACCCTAACCCTAACCCTAACCCTAACCCTAAACCTACACCTACCCCTATCCCTACCACTACCCTTAACCCTAACGCTAAACTTAATCCTAACCATACCCCTAAGCCTAACCATAACACTAACCCTAACCCTACCCCTACCCCTACCCCTACTCCTACGCCTAACACTAAACCTAACCCTAATTGTAGCCCTAACCCCTAACACTAATCCTAAGGCTAACCTAAATCTAACCCTAAACTGAACACTAACCCTAACGCACCAACACCTACACCTAACCCTAACCCCTAACCCTAACCCTAACCCTAACACCTAACACTAACCCTACCCTAACCCTAACCCTAACCCTAACACTAGCCCTAAACCTAACCCTACCCTAACCCTAACCCTACACCTAACCCTAACCCTAGCCCTAACCCTAAACCTAACCCGAAGGATAACCCTAACCCTAACCCTAACCCTAACCTCACCCCCTACCCCTAACCCTAACCCTAACTCTAACACTACCCCCTAATCCTAACCCTAACCCCTACCCTATCCTAACCCTAACCCTAGCCCTAGCCATAGCCCCTAACCCTAACCCTACCACTAACCCTAAACCTAACCCTACCACTAACCTACTCCTAACCCTAAATCTAAACCTAAATCTACCCCTAACCTTTCCCCTAACCCTCACCCTAACCCTAACAATATCCCTACCCCTACGCCTACCCCTACCCCTACCCCTACCCCTAACCCTACCTATACCCCTAACCCCAACCATAACCCGAACCCTAACCCTAAAACCCTAACCCAAATCCTAACCCTAAACCTAACCCTAGCCCTAGCCCTAACAATAACCCTAACTCTAACCCTAAACCTAATCATAAGCCTAATCCTAAACCTACCCCCTAACCCTACTCCTACCCCCTACCCCTAAACCTACCCCTACCCCTAAACCTCACCCTAAGCCTAACCCTACCACTAACCCTAACCCTACCCCTAAACCTAACCCTAACCCTCACCATACCCCTACCCCTAACCCTACCCCTCACCCTAACCCTAACCCTAACCCTATCCATACCCCAACCCCTACCCATAACCCCTAACTCTAACCCTACCTCTACCCCTACCCCTAACCCAAACCCTAACCCTAACCCTAACTCCCACACCTACCCCTAACCCTAAACCTAACGCTAACACTAACCCTACCCCTAGCCCTAACCCTAACCCTAAACCTAACCCTAATCCTACCCCTACCCCTAATCCTAACCCTACCCCTAACCCTACCCCTAACCCTACCCCTAACCCTAACCCTACTCCTACCCCTAAGTCTACCCCTAACCCTAACCCCAACCCTAATGCTACCCCTAAACCTAACCCGAACCCGAACCCGAACCCCTCACCCTTAACCTACTCCTACCTCTAACCCTCCCCTAAGCCTACCTATAACCCTACCCCTAACCCTAACCCTAACACAAACCCGACCCCTAACCCTACCCCTACACCTAACCCTAACCCTAACCGTAACCTTAACCCTAAACCTAACACTACCCCTAAACGTAACCCTAACCCTAACCCTACCCCTACCCTAGCCCTAATCCTAACCATAACCCTAACCCTAACCCTGGCCCTAGCCGTAACCCTAAACCTAACCCTAAACCTAGCCCTAGCCGTAACCCTAACCCTAATCCTAAACATAGCCCTAGCCCTAACAATAACCCTAACCCTACACCTACCCCTAACCCTAACCCTAACAATAACCCTACCCTTAACCCTACGCCTAACCCTAACCCTACCCCGAACCCTAACCCTAACCCCACCTCTAACCTAATACTAACCCTAATACTAACTATACCCCTACCCCTAAAACTAACCTTAACCTTAACATTAACCCTAACCCTAAACCTACCCGTAACCCTAACTCTACCCCTAACCCTACCCCTAACTGTAACCCTAACCCTAAACCTAACCCTAACTCTAACCCTACCCTAACCCTAACCGTAACCCTAACCCTATCCCTACCCCGACCCTACCCCTACCCCTACCCCTAACCCTACCCCTATCCCTACCCCTAACCCTAACCCTAACATTAACCTCAACCCTAACCCTACCCCTACCAGTACCCCTACCCCTACCCCCAACCATAACCCCTAAACCTAACCCCAACCCTACCCATACCCCTAACCCTAAACCTAAACCTTACCATACCCCTAACGCTCACCCTACCCCTAACCCTAACCCTAACAAAAACCCGATCCCTACACCTAACCCTAAACCTAACCCTAACCCTACGCCTAAACCTAACAATAACCCTAACCCTAAACCTAAACGTACCCCTAACACTAACCCTAACCCTACCCCTAAACGTACCCCTAACCCTATTCCTAACCCTACCCCTTACGCTAACCCTAACCCTAACCCTAATCCTAACCCTAAACCTAACCCTAACCCTAAATCTAACTCTAACCCCTACCCCTAACCTTAACCCTTACCCTAAACCTACCCCTAACCAAAACCCTAACCCTACCCCTAATCCTACCCCTAACCCCTAAAACCCTAACCTCTAAACCTAACCCTAACCTTAACCCTTACCCTAACCCTACCCTAACCATAACCAACCTAACCCTACCCCTAATCCAACCCCTAACCCTAAACCAAAACCTAAAACTACCCCTACCCCTATCCCTACGCCTAACCCTAACCCTACCCCTACCCCTACCCCTACCCCTACCCTAACCCTAACCCTAAACCTAACCCTAGCCCTAGCCATAGCCCTAACCCTAACCCTTACCCTAACCCTAGCCCTAGCCCAAATACTAACCCTATCCCTAATCCAAGCCCTAGCCCTAGCCCTAAACCTAACCCTACCCCTACCCCTACCCCTACCCATAAAACTAACCGTAACGCTATCCCTAACCCTAACTCTACTCCTTCCCCTACCCCTAACCCTACCCCTACCACTAACCCGACCCCTAACCCTAACCATAACTGTACCACTAACTCTACCCCTAACCCATAATCTATCCCTAAACCTACCCCTAACCTTACCCCAACCCTAACCCTAACCCTAACCATAACCCTACCCCTAACCCTAACCCTAAACCTAACCCTATACCTAACCTTAACCCTTACCCTAACCTACCTCTAACCGTAACGTTAACTCTAACTCTAAACCTAACTCCAACCCTATCTCTAACCCTAACCCTAACCATAACCATAACCATAACCCTAACCCTAACCCTAACCCTAACCCTAAACCTAACCCTAACCCTAACCCTAACTCTACCACAACCACAACCCCAACCCTAACCCTAACCCTACCCCTACCCCTACCCCTACCCCTAACACTAAACCTAACCCTAACCGTAGCCCTAACCCTAACCCTAACCCTAACCCTAACCCTAATGCCTACCCTACACCTAACCCTAACCCTAACCCTACCCTTAAACCTACCCTAACCCTAACACTAACCCTACCCCTAACCCTAACCCTAACCCTAACACTAGCCCTAAACCTAACCCTAACCCAACCCTAACCCTACACCTAACCCTAACCCTAACCCTAACCCTAACCCTAAACCTACCCTTATCCCTACCCCTAAACCTAACCCTAACCCTACCCCTACTCCTAACCCTTACCCTAACCCTACCCCTAACCCTAGCCCTAGCCTAACCCTAACCCTAAACCTAACCCTACACCTAACCCTAACCCTAACGCTAATCCTAGACCTATCCCTAACCCTACACCTACCCCTAGCCCTACCCCTACCCCTACCATTACCCCTACCCCTACCCCTACCCCTACACCTAACCCTAACCTTAACCCTAACCCTACCCCTAACCCTAACCCTACCCCTAACCCTAACTCTACTCCCAACCCTAATCCTAACCCTACCCCTACCCCAACCCCCTACCCCTACCCTAAACCTAACCCTACCACTAACCCTAACCCCAACCCTATCCCTAACCCTACTCCTAACCCAAAATCTAAACCTAAACCTACCCCTAACCTTACCACTAACCCTAACAATAACCCTACCCTACGCCTACCCCTACCCCCTACCCCTAACCCTAACACTAACCCTGCCCCTTCCCCTAACCCTAACCATAACCCGAACGCTAACCCTAAAACCCTAACCCTAATCCTAAAACCTAACCCTAACCCTAACCCTAACCCTAGCCCTAGCCCTAACAATAACCCTAACCCTAAACCTAACCCTAACCCTAATCTTAACCCTAACCCTAAACATACCCCTAACCCTACTCCTACCCCTACCCCTAACCCTACCCCTACCCCTACAACTACCCCTAACCCTCACCCTAAACCTAACCCTACCGCAAACCCTAACCCTACCCTAACCCTAACCCTAACCCTCACCCTACCCCTACCCCTACCCTACACCTAACCCTACACCAAACCTACCCCTAGCACTACCCCTACACCTACACCTAACCCTACCACTACCGCTACCCCAACCCAACCTCTAACCCTAATCCTAACCCTAACCATAACCCTACACCTACCTCTACCCCTAACCCTACCCCCTAACCCTAACCCTAACCCTAACCCTACCCCTAAGCCTACCACTAACATTACCCCTAAACCTAATCCTAATCCTACCACTACCCCTAACTCTAACCCTAACCCTACCCCTAACCCTAACCCTAACACAAATCCGACCCCTACCCCTACCCCTACACCTACCCCTAACCCTAACCCTAACCGTAACCCTAACCCTAACCCTAACACTGCCCCTAAACGTAACACTAACCCTAACCCTACCCCAACCCTAGCCCTAATCCAAACCATAACCCTAACCCTAGCCCTAGCCAGAACCCTAAACCTAACCCTAAACCTAGCCCTAGCCGTAACCCTAACCCTAATCCTAACCCTAGCCCTAGACCTAACCTTAACCCTACCCTACCCCTACCCCTACCCCTAACCCTTACCATACCCCTAACGCTCACCCTACCACTAACCCTAACTCTAACGCTAACCCTAACCCTAATCCTACCCCTAACCCTAACCGTACCCCTACCCCTAACCCTAAACCTACCACTACCCCTAACCCTAACATTAACCCTAAACCTACCCCTAACCCTAAACCTAACTCTAACACTACCCCTAACCCTAACCCTAACCCTAACGCTACCCCTACCGCTACCCCTAAACCTACCCCTAACCCTACCCCTAACACTAACCCTAAACATAAAACTACCCCTAACCCTAACCCTAATCCTACCCCTAACCCAAAACGTAACCTACCCCTAACATAACACTAACCCTAACCCTAACCCTAACCCTAACCCTAAACCTAAACCTAACTCTAACCCTACACCTAACCATAAGCCTAACCCTAACCCTAACCCCTATGCCTAACCCTAACCCTAACCCTAACCCTACCCCTAACGCTAACCGTAACCCTTACCCTATCCCTACCCCTACCCCAACTCCTACCCCTACCCCTAACCCTAAACTTAACTGTACCCCTACCCCTAAGCCTAACCCGAACACTACCGCTAACCCTACCCCTACTCCTAACCCTACCCCTACCCCTAAATCTAACCGTACCCCTAACAATAATCCTAACTGTAAACTTACCCCCTAACTCTGACCCTAACCCTAACCCTAACCCTAACCCCACCCTTAACCCCTACCCCTAACCCTAAGCCTAACCCTAACACTAGCCCTAACCCTAACCCTAACCCTACACCTAACCCTAAACCTAACCCTAAGTCTACCCCAAACGATAACCCTAACCCTAACCCTACCCCTACCCCCACCCCTACGCCTACCCCTAACCCTACCCCTAACTCTAACCCTAACCCTAACCCTAACCCTACCCCTACCCCTACCCCTATCCCTAATCCTACCCTTCCCCTAACCCTAACCCTAATCCCTACCCTACCCTTAACCCTAACTCTAACCTTAACCCCAACACTTCCCCTATCCCTAACCCTAACCATAACCATAACCCTACCCTTAACACTTAATCCTAACCCTAACCCTACCCTTAATCCTACACCTACCCCTAACCCTAACCATAATTTTAACCCTACCCCTACCCCTAACCATAACCCTAACACTAACCCTAAACCTGCAGGTACCCCTACCCCTAACCCCTAATCCTAACCTTAACCATACCACTAAACCTAGCCCTAACCCTAACCCCTAACCCTATCCCTAGACATTACCCTAAACCTAACCCTAGCCCTAACCCTAACCCTAACCCTAGCCCTAGCCCTAACCCTAACCCTAACCCCCAACACTAACCATAACCCTACTCCAAACCCTAACCCCAAACTTATCCCTAACCCTACCCCCTAACCATAACCCTAATCCTAAACCTAGCCATAGCTCTAACCCTAACACTAACAGCAACCCTAACCCTAACCCTATTCCTAACCCTAACCATACCCCTACCTCTACCCCTACCCCGACACCTACCCCTACCCTAATCCTAACCCTAAGCCCTAGCCCTAACCCTAACCCTAACCCTAACACTACACCTACCCCTAAACCGACCCCGAATCCTACCCCTAACCCTAACTCTAAACCTAACCCTAACCCTAACACTAACCCTACCATTACCACTACCCCTAACGCTAACCCTACCCCTAACCCTAAACCTAACCCTAACCCTAACCCTAACCCTAAATGTTACACTAACCGAAACCCTAACCCTACCCCTAACCGTAACCCTAACCCTAACCTTAACCCTAACCCTAAACTAAACCTACCACTAACCCTAATCCTAACCCTAACCCTTATCCTAACCCTACCACCTATGCCTAACACTAACCCTAACGCTAACTGTATGCCTAATCCTAACTCTACCCCCTAACCCCTAACCCTAACCCTACCCCCTACCAATACCCCTAACTTTAAGCCTAACCCTACCCCATACCCCTAAGCCTACCTCTAACCATACCCCTAACCCCTAACCCTAACCCTAAACCTACCCCTTACACCTTACCGTAAACCTAACCCTAAGCCTAACCCTCACCCTAACCCTAACCCTACTCCTAACCCAAACCCTACCCCTACCCCTAACCCTAACCCTATACCCCTACCCTAACCCTAACCCTAACCATACCCCTAACCCTAAAACTAACCCTAAACCTAACCCTAAATATTACCCTAACCCAACCCCTAACCCTAACCGTAAACCTAACCCTAACCTTAACCCACCTTAACCCTAACCCTAACCCTTATCCTAACCCTACCCCTATGGCTAACACTAACCCTAACCCTAACCCTATCCCTAATCCTAACA
>NW_028327523.1:0-22868 GCF_031878675.1 Megascapheus bottae | reverse complement strand
TGTGTGTTTGACCTAGTGGTAGAGTCCTTGGCTACCACGCAAAAAGACTCAGGTTTGATTCCTCATTACCACATACATAGAAAACGCTGCAAGTGGTGCTGTGGCTCGGTGGAACAGCTAAAGCCTAAAGAAAGCCCAAGAACAATGTTCACACTCTGAGGTCAAGTCCAAAGACTAGCAAAAACAAAAAAAAAATCGACCAGGGGCAAAATGCAGGCAGAGAAGGCACTGTGAAGCTAATGTTTTGTAAAGGATGAGGGCAATATTGACCCTTAAGTTTTGATCTTACCTAAGAAAGGCTCCTTGAGCCTGAGACCAGACTGGTAGTTGGGCCTAGTGGAAGACATTGGGATTGGACAAATAAGGTGTGGTGATTAACATCCACATGTATATTGTGAGATTGGAGGAGAGATTCAGCCTCCAGTATGTCTTTGGGGAGGTCTTCTGTGAGCAAGGACCTTTGGTCATTGGGCCCTGAAAGGTGACCCTGCCTCCCTCACAATGGAACAGAATATGGAACCCTGGTAACCAAGCCACTCTATCTAACAGCCAACTCAAGCTAGCTCTGTGGCTCAGGAGGAAGAAAGATGTTGATGTGCTGTTGCCAAAGGTCAGGAAACTCGAGTCTCAGGCATGGAAGTTGTGGATGTCTTACTCGAAGATGTACATGCTAGATCATTGCCAAGCCACAAATCCAGTATAACAGGCCTTTCTCTAAGAAGAAGGCCAGGAAAATCCAGGGCAACCAGATGAGGTAAATTTCTAAGAAGAAATGTATGGGACCCCATCATCATCCCCACACACTACAACTTTCTTTTTTTTTAAATTCTTTTTATTGTAATTAGTAAAAGGGTTACATGATATTTGCCAGATAGAAGGTGCATTAATTCACATACATTGATACCCTTTCACATGTGTTGGTACCCATTTCCCTCCAACCCCACACGCCCCACCCGTCTTGGTTTTTCCCCCTTCCCTATCAAATTTCAAATATCCAAATGCAAATAAATTCAATATATCAGATAACAAAGTGAGATACTATACTAATACGGGGTAACCAAGGGACAGCAAAGGAGATGAGAGACAACATAGTACATTAAGGACAACAATCATTCATTATGTGGCTTTTGTTTCAATATCCTGGAGGTCCTTTCAATTAGCTTCACATTATATGGCCTTATATATGGCCTTTTGCTCTATTGCAAATCTCTGCTAGTAGAGCCCAAGGTTTCTACTGATTATGACGAATGAGGGATACCACTGAGCCTAAGTTCCTTTGAGTCTGGCTTACTTCACTTAATATGATTTGTTCTAAGATTTTCCATTTCCTAACAAATGGGGCGATGTCATTCTTTCTGACAGCAGCATAGAATTCCATTGTGTACAAATACCACAACTTGTTGATCCACTCATCAACTGAGGGACATCTGGGTTGGTTCCATATCTTTGCTATGGTGAATAGTGCTGCAATGAACATTGTTGTGCTAGTGGGTTTTGTATGCCCTTGTTTCTGGATTGTTGGGCTGAAAATGTAGCTTGCCTAGCATGTATGAATCCCTGGATTCCATTCCTCAGCACCACATAAACAGAAACTGGAAGTGCCAGTGTGACTCAGCTGGTAGATTTCTAAACTTCAGCACAGAGTGTCTCCAAGTGACAAAAATCTGTCACATTTAAGTCAGGCTTCAAAACTTTGCTAGGAACCAGTTACGTGATTTGGAAGAAAGTCCTATTTTCAAAAAATCACTAGGCAGGCACTGGAGGGTCATAATTGTCATTCTACTAGCCAGGGAGAAGGTGATTCGAAGCCTTTGCAAGCAAAAAAACGAAAACAAAAAAACCTGTAAGATTCTTCTCTCTACTTATCCACCCTAAAACTAAGTGGAGTTGTGGCTAAAACTGGTACAGCATTAGCCTTGAGGAAAAAGAACTAAGAGACCTTGCCCAGGTCCAAAGTTCAAGCTCCCCACCAAGAAAGAAAAAAAAAGGAGTCCAGATACCTTAGTTTCAAAAGTATATCTGGATATCTTAGTAGATTTTTCTGATCTTTCCTCATTCATCTCATGGAACCACATAATCTTGATCCTGATCTGACTAAGAGCCTGCGTTGTGCTTAATAAATTCATTCCACATATTCCAGTAGAATCTGATCAGCTAACAGCCACTTACCAATGCTTTATTCTACGTTTAGTCCAGTATGTCTTCATACCATCTACACAGTCAGCTATATCATCTTTCCAGAAGTAGCATTGAGTGTAGAACACTCAGAACTAATATAATTGCTTAAAGATGTAATAAAACTCCTTGATTCATTAAGAAAATTTCTGTACCACTTAGAGCAAGAACATTAGTGGTATTTACCTCTAGCCTCTTTTTTTAAAAAAATTTATTAACATTGAATTTTACATCATATTTCAAATGTCATGTTTAGCCAACAAGTATTCAAGAAGGGAATTGCTATACAATCACTGGCACATAAATTTTAGAACATAGTAAAAATTAAGCTGAGTCTTTGTATGTCATAGATACAGATTAATCTATAATAAAACACATGTCTATAGAGTGTATAGCCTATCCTAGATTTTATGTCTATGTAGTTATGTTTATATCTCCAAAATTATGTCCAGAACTTTGGGTATCAACTATTCAATCATCGCTCTACTACTGTTTGAAACTAATATCCATATATTAAGGATACCATATACCATTTGTTCCTTGGTCTTGACTTATCTCACTCAACAGGATTCACTCTAATTTCATCCACTACCCCAAAAATGCCATTATTATTTTTTTCTGTGCAGATCTTCTTTTTATGTATTTATTTTTATTGTAATTTATAGAAGGGTTACATTATACTCACCAGATAGAAGGTGCATTACTTCTCAAACTTTGATACCCCATGTAATGATATGGTCCCCATTTCCCTTCCCCTACCCCCACTCATGTTCATTTCCCCCTTCCCTATCCAATTTCAAATAACCAATTAGGCACATATGAAATATATCAGAAAACAAGGTGAAATGTTGTAACAATATGATATAACCAAGGGATAGCAAAAGAGATAAGAGATCACATAGTTCATTAAGAACAACATTCACTCATTATATGAGTTTTGTTTCTTCATCTTGGAGGTCCTTACATTTAGTGTCATACTATTTGTCACGATGTCTCTAGATTTTGTTCTATTGTAAATCTCTGGTAGCAGAGCCCAAGGTTTCTACTGAATTTGACAATTGAGGGAGACTCTTGGGCCAATGTTCCTTTGAGTTTGGCTTACTTCACTTAATATGATTTTTTTCCTTTTCATCGACTTCCCTGAGAATGCCATTATTTTATCTTGTCGGTTGGCTATGTATCATTCCATTCTGTGTGTGTGTGTGTGTGTGTGTGTGAGTGTGTGTGTGTGTGCGTGTATCACATTTTTTGTAGTAGGGCATCTGGTTGTTTCCATCATCCAGCCTCATTTTCTACAGATATTTTTATAGTCTCTTTTTTATTTTCAGGGTAATGTATAGACGGGTTACGATTACATTTACAGGTAGTGGACTGCATTACTTCTCACACATTTATTCCACTCCACATGTTTTTGTCCCTAGTTCCCTCTCCCCTCCCCTTCCCAATCATCTTGTTTCCCCCCTTCCCTTTCCTATTTGACATAAACAAATAAACATATATACAATATGCCAGGGAAAAAATCAGATACAGTAACAATCTGACATTAACCAAAGGGCAAAATAAGAGATGAGAAATAACATAGTAGATTAAGGACAAAAGTCACACAAGATTAAGAGCAACGATGACACAAGATATAGCTCTTGTTCCCATATCCTAGAGATCCTTACATTTAGTCTCATCCTATATGACCTTATATACCTAGGTTTTTGAGTTATCGTAATCCTCTGCTAGGAGAGTCCTAGATGTGAACTAATTATTACAAATGAGGGAAACCATTGAGCTTATGTTTCTTTGGGACTTGCCTGCTTCACTTAATATGAATTTTTCCAAGTCTTTCCATTTCCTTACGAATTGGGCGATGTCTTTCCTTCTGATGGCAGCATAGCATTCCATTGTGTATAAGTACCACCTCTTCTTGATTCAGTCATCTACTGAGTGGCATCTGGGTTGGTTTCATATCTTTGCTATGGCAAATAGTGCTGCAATGAGCATCATTGTGCTAGTGGCTTTAGTATGCCCTTTTGTCTAGACAATTGGGTAGATGCCAAGTAGTGGATTTGCTGGATCATAGGGGAGCTCTATATTCAGTCTTTTGAGGAACCACCACACTGCTTTCCCTAGTGGTTGAACGAGTTTACACTCACACCAACAGTGTAGGTGTGATCCCCCTGGTCACTTCCCCACCAGTACCTCTTATTAGATTTTTTGATAATGGCCATTCTGACTGGAGTCAGGTGGAATCTCAAAGTTGTTTTGATTTTCATTTCCCTTATTGCTAGAGATATGGAGCATTTCTTCATTTGTCTAAAGCCCATTTTAATTTTTTCTTCAGAGAATACTCTTTTAAGTCTTTAGCCCACCTTTTAATAGGATGGTTGTTTCTTTGAAGATTTGTTTGGGAGAGATTCATTTTTTTCAGCTATAGATATATTTTAGATAACTACATATATTTTTGTAGAAAAAAGAATGGAAGCCATCAAGCTGGCTCACAACTTAATTTGAGCTGCTTAGGAGGCTCAGGGCTTAGGATCACAGGTCAAAGCCAACCAGGGCCCTACAGTGTGTGAGATCAAACTCTGTGAACATAAAATGACTGTAAGAGGAATCTCACTGCCTGGGAATGTAGCCTAATGGTAGAGTGCTCACCTAGAATGCATGAAGACCTAGGTTCTATTCAACGGTACCACATACTCAGAAAAAGAGCTAGAAGTGGCGCTGTGTCTCAAGAGGCAGAGCACTCACCTTGGGCAAGCGAGTCCAACGAAAATCTCTAGGCCCTGAGTCCAAGCCCTAGGACTGGCAATAAGAAAAAAAAGAGCAATCTTACTTAAGTAACAAGGAATGTACCCTATATTTATACAGACTGAAAATTCATTAAGAAATTAGAAAATATGTATAAAGTGCATAATTTCTTTTGTGTGTTGGCACTGGGTCTTCAACTGAGTGCTCAGCTCTATCCCTGACCTTTTCTGCTCTAGGCTAGCACTCTACCAATGCAGCCCCAAATCAACTATCTTCAATTGAGATATAAGCGATGAATATTTCAGGGTGCTTCATGAAAAACATTTTTATAAATTGAAACTTTCAACACAGTCTTATTTTAGTATGAATGTTGAGATGGGAAGAGACAGAAAAAGTGAAATGTTTCCTGATCCCCATAGAGAAGAGACTCAGCAGAACCACTGTGGTCTGCAGGCTTCTTTGTGAGTTTTGTTTGCTTGTTTGATTTTTGTCAATTGTGGGGCTTGAACTCTGGGCCTGGGCACTGTCCCTGAGCTCTTCAGCTCAAGGCTAGTGCTTTAATCTGTGAGCCACAGTGCCACTTCTGGTTTTTCTGGCAGTTAACTGGGTACTTTGGCTGGCTTTAAACTTTGATTCTCAGATTTTAGCCTCCTGAGTAGCTAAGATTATAGGTGTGAGGTATCATCACCAGGCTGCTGCTCTGTTACTATGCAGGTTCTGGATCAAGAACTTCAAGTTCTTACTTCAATTTTTTCTTCTCTTGCCTGATATTCGGCCATTTGAACGAAGCCCCAGTTCCTGGTCTTTGTTGGTTAATGAGAGATATTCTGATTTTCTAATATTCAGAGAAATGATTATAAAACCCAGCATTTTACTTACTTGAATAAATTAAGAGACAGGACCTAGTGAGATGGAAAACAAATTTTTTTTTTCAAGTTGCTATCCTGTTCTAATGCATAAGTCTGGCTATTTTGCTTACACACAAATATGTATTTTACCAGTTTCTACTCTATTTTTGCTTAGCTTAAAACCACCACTGCCATTTCATAGATTTTGTTGTTGTTGTTTGCGATGCTTGAACTCTGTGCCTGGGCTGTTCCTCAGATCTTCAGTTCAATGCCAGTGCTCTACTACTTTTGTTTTGGCCAGTCCTGGGCTTGAACTCAGGGACTGAGCACAGTGCTTATATTTTCTCAAGGCTAGGGCTCTACCACTTCAGCCTCAGCACCACTTCCAGCATTTTTCTATGTATGTGGTATTGAGGAATTGAACCCAGGTCTTCGTGCATGCTAGGCAAGCACTCTACCACTAGGCCAAACTGCCAGCCCAAAATTATTCATTATTACAATTAGCTATCTTCATTTTTTTATTATTGATTCGTCATGGTGCTTGGACTTTGGGCCTGGACACTGTCCCTGAGCTCTTCAGCTCAAGGCTAGCGCTCTTCCTCTACAGCTCCATTTTCGGTTTCTGGTAGTTAATTGGTGATGTAAGGCTCACAAACATATGTGTCCAGGCTGGCTTTGGGCTTTGAACCAAGATCCTCCAATCTCAGCCTCCATAGTAGCTAGAATTACACGCTTCAGCCAGCAGTGCCTGACTGTTTGATGTCTCTGTCTCTGTCTCTCTGTCTCTGTCTGTCTCTGTCTGTCTCCCTGTCTGTCTGTCTGTCTCTCTCTCTGTCTCTCTCTGTCTCTGTCTCTCTCTGTCTCTCTCTCTTTCTCTCTCTGTCTCTCTCTCTGTCTCTCTGTCTCTCTCTCTCTCTCTCTCTCTCTCTCTCTCTCTCTCTCTCTCTCTCTCTCTCTCTCTGTCTCTCTCTGTCTCTCTCTGTCTTTTGGTTGTAAGACTTTAATTGTGCACCTGGGCAGTGTCCCTGGGCTCTTCAGCTCAAGGCTACAACCTTAAACACCTTGAGCCACAGTGTCACTTCTGGTTTTCTGGTGCTTAAGTGGAAGTAACAGTTTCATGGACTTTAGTGTCTGGCCTGGCTTTGAACTGTGATCCTCAAAACCCAAACTTCTGAGATCATTTCCAGCTTTTTTTTGGTGTAAGTGGTAAAGAGTAATTGAACACAGGGCTTTGTGCATACTAGGCAAGCAAACTACCACTACTGTGCACTCCAGCCTTAGATAAGGGCTTTCTTTTTCTTTTTCTTTTTTTCACTCATGGGGCTTGAACTCTGGGCCTGGATGGTTACCTTAAGCTCTTCAGCTCAAGGCAAGAGCTCTACCACTTGAGGCACATTGTCATTTTGAATTTTCTGGATTATTTGGAAATAAGATTCTCACAGATTTTTATGCCTGGGCCGTCTTTGAACCTCGATCCTCCAGGGTAGCTAGGATTACCAGGGTGAGCCACCAATCACGGGCATTAAATTATTATTTTTTGCATGTCCTATGGCTTCACCTCATGGCCAGAGCACTGTCCTACTGCTTGCTCAAGGATAGCACTTTACTTCAGCCAGCCAACTCCCGGTCCAAATAGGCCATTCTTGAAGCTAGAATTACAGAGATCTGCCATAATACTGGCATGTCATTATCTAAGTATATAATTTTTCTTCTATTTTTGATGGCTTTTCCTTAGTGGACATATTTCCTACATATTTTATGGAAAACTTCCTTCCCACTGGGGCCATAAGTTAAGCCTAGTGGAAGAGTTCTTGCCGAGCATGAATGAAGACCCAAGTTCAATTCCTCAGCACAACATAGATAAAAAAGTTAAAAGTGGTGCTGTGGCACATGTGATAGAACTTGCGCCTTAAGAATAAACAAAAACAAAAACAAGGATCGTGCTCAGGTCCTGAGTCTAAGCACAGTACTGGCAAAAAAAAATTCTCCCCAAAGTAGACATTTAAACTTATTGTACTTTTCAAAAAATCTGTTGTCAAGGTGATATACAAAGAGATTGCTGTTACATATGTAATGAGTACATTTCTTTTAAACACTGTTACCCCCTCCCCCCTTTTCTCTTTCCCTTCCCCCCAAGTCATAAATTTCATTTACAACAAATATATATGTATTTTCATTCCTGAAAAAAATAGTTTAAAATGTGTTCAAATAAATGATGTAGATTGATATATTTATCAAAATGGATTACTTGAACTCTAAAATAAACATTCTAGGTAATTTTTCTCATAAAATTGTAGTAATGCTATAAAACTAATAAAAAAGGAATTTTAGTTATTAATTTCTTATGTTTTACCTTTAACATTATTACACTAAGCATACTGTTTATGGTATTAATACAGACAGCATGAAATATGATTATGTAAAAAATTAAATGATTAAAGATAGTAAATTTGGGGGCCAATAGTTTGGCTTGGTGGCACACACCCTGGACTGGCAAAAAAGAAGTAGGGTTAGATAAAACAGATTTATTTCCAAATGTGTGGAAAATGGTATGATTTCTTGTTTGGCTAGTCCTGGGGCTTGAACTGAGGGACCAGGAATTGTCCTTGGCCACATTTGTTCAAGGGTGGCACTCTGACACCTGAGCCACAGTGCCCCATCTGCTTTTTCTGTGTATGCAGTGCCGAGGAATTGAATCAAGGTCTTCTTGTATACTAGGCGAGCACTCTACAACTAGGCCATATTCAGAGCCAAAGTAGATTTTTGATGCTGTTGTGGAGTTTTAATTTTCTTAAATATTTGTACAAAGCACAATGGATATATAAACAGACTTGAACTCACAGAACAGAGTCCCACATAATATTACAGTTACTCTGGCACTTCTCCCGATTGACAAAACACATTTCCAGGCATCTGCACTGTCCTTAAGCTTTGGTAGCTGACTTGTCTTTCCATGGAGGCCTGGCCTGGATTCCTGGTGATTCCATGCATTTCATAGTTCCCTGTATATATAGTAAGGTCGTCTTGTATGGGACCAGACCTGTCTGGTTTTTGGCCCACCCAGGACCTATGTGTCTGAGGTCTCACATTATAAGTGGAAAATAAAACACAGTATTATAAGGACTGAAGAACTGCACACCATAATATTAACAATGAGAGTTTAATAGTTAGCAAAGTAAATACAACGAATACTTGACAAGAATCATGAGAGCAAGATAAAGAGATGTCTTTTTAGGAAGGGGAGAGGGAAGCTATAAATCCAGACTGGCCTCCAAGTTGCCTTCAGACAGTAATTCTACTTCAGAGTTCTCAGAAGGGTCTCTTTCCTCATGAGATACAGAATGTCCTTCCTGAGTTAAGAGGGGGATGGATTCTGGTTTGTCCAATGGAGATTGAGTCTCTTTTAGTGAGATGGATGGGTCTGGATATTCTGTGAGGATGGATTCATTTTCCTCCAATGAATCCAGTATTGAGAGTACACTTGCTGCTTCCCATGGGGACATTTTCCATGAGCCCAGCGTGTGCCCCTTCAGCTTGCACAATAAGTGGAGTGTTACTCGGACTCAGATGGACTGACTCTGGGTGGAGTGTGAAAGGAAATGGAAGGAAATCTGGCTGCTCTTTTTCTTCCTCCATAGTATCTGCAGGTTCAACTGTGTCACACATGGGGTTCAGAGCAAAAGGTATATCCACAGGACTCTAAACCTGTTTGGTAATTTCTACAGAAGGCCCATGCTTTCTGGAGTGCAGTGATGATTCTCTGTCTCCATCAGTCACCAGCTCCATTGGTGGGTTTTTCATCCGGAGTTCAGGATAAGCTCTTCCACGATGACCCAAACCTAAGAATGGAAATAGGTACAGAGTGGACAGAGTGGACTCTGCAAGTTGAAGTGTCACTCAACTTCCATGAGGATCTAATGGAGGAACCTGTAGAACTGGAGTTTGGACTGAACTCTGAGGAGGTGTAGGGTCTTTCTAATGAGTGCTTATTCCCGAGTCCTTTCAGAGGACAGACATTACCTGGCTGACACCACCCATAAAGGGCATTATGCCAAGCTCTGTAGAAGTAAGGGCCAACCAATATCTAGACCACATGGGCTTCCTACTCACAGGCTCTGAGGCACCCACACCAGGACTTCTACTTTTTCTTGGTCTTACTGGTCGCACAATCCTCCAGCTGGTCAAAAAGTATGTGTTTAGAACAGCAGGTCCAAAGCCGGCATTTGGAGCCTCATATAGAGCTTGAGATGTGTCAGGGTGTGGCAGTTCTTGAACTCGTAGAAATCACTGGGGTAGAAGTCCATTCACATCGTATAGATGGAACACATGATGCTGTGGGCACATTCGGTACAAGGAAAGTGAGAGCCTTCTCTCTCCATCCTGAGCCTTCTACCAAAGCCCCTTTCTTGCAGGACTCTAATGCTGTGGCTGTCCTGCAGAGATGTGCACTTATGTGCTGGGAAGGGGTAAGGGACACTCGAGAACAGGATGACATTTACACCCCACTTCCAGAAGCTTCTGAGAGAGGCCTCTATGCATCTGTCCAAAGTAAACGCACCTTAAATTAACTAAGTAAATGCTCTAAATAAATCAATAAGTGAATGCTCTAAATAAAGAACTAAATGCTCATTCCTCTAATTTAGCCACCCAGCAGGCTGAGCTCTGAAGATCACAGTGGAAAGCCAGTCTAGTCAGTAAAAGTCTAAAGGCACTTGTCTTCAATTAGGAAGCAAAAAGCCAGAACTTGACCTATGACTCAAATGGTACAGTGCTAATTTTTGAACACCAAAGGGATGGCATTTAGACCTGGGTTCAGGTTCAAGTGGCAGCACTGGACCACAGACCAAGATGTAAATGCTTTCAGGTTCTAACAGGCAAAGCTATCACAATCCTTCCCTGATGGCTCAAAAGTGATTCAGCCCCCAGCTTTTCCTCTGACTCTAGTATTTCACAGGCCTCCGCCATTAGTACTGACACCTCATTTCTTACTGGGAAATGGGATTTCCTAGGATGTCACCTAGGTGAGGGCTGCAGTTGGGAGCCACTTACTCATGCCTGAAATCCACCTTCTCAGTAAGCACACTGTTGAGACTCCAGTAGCTTGTGAGGGAAATGAAATGGCATGGTGTCCCAGTCATAATAAAGTAGTTTGTGTACTTGTATCATGCTTAGCTCCCCTGTGAACACCCCAGTGAAACAAACAGGCTCAGAGAGGAGCCAAGTATTCCAAGACTTGGCCAGGAGGGGTGAGCAAACCTGGGTTTGGAGGGGGAACACTCACTTTTTCAAGAGAATTTCCAGCAACTACTACATTGTCCTCCACTATTTGAAATTGTGCAGGAAGTTTCCCACATAAAAGAGATCACCTTTCTGGTAGGCAGGGATCAGCTTTGTCAGCAGCATCTCCAACAGGCCTTCCTCAAGGATCCATAGGTTACAAGGCTCATTCAGAGTCTGAGCTGACTTACCATCACACTATGTTGGCAAAACAGTGGATATTTCAAACGTAGGAATGGGACCATACTTCACACTGAGGAATTGGAATAGAGTAGATTGGAAATGACACACTCTAATCTCAGTATAATCACTTGAAAGCACACAAGAAGGTTGTAGTGTGTGGGCAGGATGATGGGTTCAAATAGGTTTCCTCTCAATATACCTCATCCGAGTTGCCCTGGAGTTTCCTGGCTTTCTTCCTAGAGAAATGCCTGATATACTGGAATTTTGGCTTGGCACTGATCCAGCATCTACTTCTTCAAGTGAGACATCCATATCTCTCATGCTTGAGATGCGAGCCTCCTGACCTTTGGCAACAGCACAGCAACATCTTTCTGGTTCCTGAGCCACAGGCCAAGGGAGCTGGCTTGAGCTGGTTGAAACATACAGTGGCTTAGTTACCAGGGTTCCATATTCTGTTCCATTGTGAGGGAGGTAGGGTCACCTTTCAAGGCCCAATGACCAAAGCTCCTTGCTCACAGAAGACCTCCCCAAAGACATACTGGAGGCTGAATCTCCCTTCCCACCTCACATATGGATGTAGTAAACAGCACACCTTTTTGTTCAAATCCCAAGTCACTAAATAGGCGTAAGTGCTAGCCTGGTCTCAGGCTCAAGGAGCCTTTCTTAGGTAAGATCCAAACTTAACTTTCACTATTCCCCTTACCCTTCACAAAACATTTTGCTTCACAGTGCCTTCTCAGCTTGCATATTGCCTCTTGCAAATTTTTTTTGCTAGTCCTGGGACTTGACCTCAGAGCCTGACCATTGTTCTTAGGCTTTCTTCAGGCTATAGCTGTCCCACCAAGCCACAGCACCACTTCCAGCGTTTTCTATGTATATGGTACTGCAGAATCAAACCGGAGTCTTTTTGTGTGGTAGCCAAGTACCCTACAAATAGATGAAACACCCAGGCCATCTTGCACATATTTTTCACTTCAATCTACTAGGACGTTGTTAGGTTTCTGTATCCTAATCTATTTTTCTTCCTGATGAATATCTGTGCTGTCATCTGTAAAAATGCAAGTGGGAAAATCACAGAAGCATTGGTGACATAAAAAAGTCTTACAGACATAGATAAGTGTTCATTCTTTGTAGGAGAAAGGATATTTTGATATGATGATGACTATTTATAAATACTTTATCAGGGTTTAGAGTTTGGCCCAGTGGTAGAGTGCTTGCCTAGCATCCATGAAGATCTAGGTTTGAGTCCTTAATATCACACAGATATAAAAATCCATATGGCAATGTGGCTCAAGTGGCAGAGGGCTAGACTTGGGAAAAGCCAAGAGCAGGGCTCAGACCCTGAGTTCAAGCCCCAGGAATGGCAGAAAAAACAAAAGAAAAGAAAAGAAAATAAAAGAAATGTGCTTTTTACATGTTATTCACTCACAGCATTTGCGTCTGAATTCTTCGCTTCTGCATCTTGTGACTTATCCCTTTCCCTCAATGTAGACAAGAAAAACAGATTTTATTACTTGCTATCCTGTTGTCCAATCTTTGGATATTAATTCACAATACAATATTGCCTGAGATATTGTGTGTGTGCATGTGTGTGTGTATCTGCCAATGTGTGCATGCACACATGTGTACAGGGTTTAGGGCTTACTCATAGGGCCTGTGTGATAACCCTCAGCATCTTTTCCTCAAAGGTATTGGTCTTTCACTTCTAGCTTATTATAGCTAATTGGAGTTGAGAGATTCACTCAATTTCTTGCCCTGTGCATTTGAACCCAGTGCTGGATTCTCATATTGTTAATTGTAGCTATAGAGAAGGCTGAGGTCTGGGGATCCTCGTTAGAATCCAGCCCCTGAAAGAAAGTCACTGATAGAAATCTTTATCTTCAGTTAAGCACGAATAAATAAGGCAAAAGTGGAACTGTGGCTCAGTTCCTCTTGTACCAGCCATGAGAAAATTAGTAATTGGCAGCACCTGGTCCCTGAGAGAAATCCTTAGCACTGGTTCAAAGAAAGAAAGAAAAAAATGAAAAAAATTAAAACTTGCTGAGGAATCCATAAGGATAAACGTGCCTGTGAATAATCTTGTCATTTCAGATTCCCTCGAGAGCTTATGACTCTTTATATTTTATCAAGTGTTTTTAAAGATATTTACATATTTTCTATCTTTCTAAAACAGAGATAGCCATCCACAAAACACAAACACAAACTCTCTCACAGTATACCACCCACCTATAAGTGTCTGGCTATGTATATATGTATAGTCATATATATTGATCTGTCTCTCTATACTAATATATATATGCATAAACGTATGTATTTAGACAAACAGGAAACATACATAGATAGGTCTCAGGCATTTCCAGATTTTGTGCAAGTCTTCTGAGTGCAACTTACCATTGTATTGTTTGTCAAGATAGAGTCCCTCTAACTTTTGGCCAGCTTCTTGTCCTTTGATACTTTTTTCTGCCGGTCCTGGGTTTTGAACGCTAGGCCTGGATGTTGTCACTGAGCTTGAGCTTCTTGCATTCAGTAGTTTATTGCAGATAAGAGTCTCATGGAGTTTCTGTCCTGGGCTGGCTTTGAATTATGATCCTCAGATCTCAAACTCCTGAGTAGCTAGGATGACAGTCTTGAGCTACCAGTACCTGGTTCTTTTGCCTCTTTTACCCTTTTTTTGGACCCACCACAGCCATGGTATCTACCTTCCTATGTTCTCTCCACCTGCCCCCAGACAGGGGTCTGACAGATGCTTCCCACCCACTTATTCATGTCCTCCTCTGTATTGGCTGACAGCTAAGACATGCACTCACTTGTCTGGATGCCAAACACAAAGCCATGTGATTGTTTCTCACTCTGGAACGTAATATCAGATTTATAGCACCACAGAGGGTCAGGTTGATGCTCCTCCATGGCTTCTTAAATTGTTCTCATATTAATCCACAACACGTTTGTCATCACTTGTCCAGCTAATTCATGGACTAAACCAGCATTCCCTACAAACTTAGATCCCAATACAATGAGGACACTCAAGGGTGCATTAGGAGTGTGACCTGCAGGGGGATGTGAGCCTGTTTAACTTCGATGGGATTTCTCCACCACAGGAAATGGAATACAAATTTAGAATCTGCTTTCATGAGGTGTCAATCTCTGGCAGATGTTCTTATCAAATGTGGCACTGCCTACTTCCAGCTTAAAACATGGGTTGATGACCCAGCATAACAGAGAATGTATTCACCCAGGCCCAACACATAGGCTGGGACCCTGAATTTTCAGGTAGCATTTGGCATTGAAGGTCATGAGATCTTAGTCTACAAATGATGAGCCCCCTCCCGTGAGGCATAGCAAACGGAGCCAAAGAGCAACCCAGTTAAGCACCAGATCAAGCTTCCCTTTTCAGTAGGGTATGGTTTGAAAACTGTGCATAGCTTCTGTTTGAAGCCAGTCCAGAAAGGAAAGTCCATGAAACACTCATTTCCAATTAACTGCCAAGAAAAAGCCAAAGATAGAGATGAAGCTCAAGAGAGGTAGAGAGCCATCTGAAAAGAATGGTTACACCCTGCAACATCCTCATTATCTGATCTTGAAACCACCTCTGTGTGCATCCCAGCATGCAGCCAGCATCTGGGGGTGACAGTGACCCCTGCGCCCATTGGCAATCTCCACTGTCTCTGATATCTGTAATGTGAACCTCATTCTGTTGGGTTTGTGAAGCGGTGTCAACCCTGCAGAAGGAACCAACTGTGCCCTAACTCCCACTGTCCCCTGGGGCCCCTAGCATTCCCCCATCTGCACCCCTCCTGTGGCTTCCGATCCTAGGGAGCCCTCCTGCCCTGTCCAACACTCACATGAAGTGCATATTTCTTCTCCTGGGGCAACTTCTCCACAGAGAGTCCATGACATGCCCACTCTCCAAGCACGGGGAGATCCTGCCAAAGTAGCAAATCAGTGATAAGGACATAAAGTGATGAATAGAATTTTAGATCCTGATGGTAGACAGTCTGCAAAACCCAAGGGAGAATGGAATTGGAGGGGACCAGGGATCAGGATGTGGGCATGGAGCTTCCCTTCCAACGGGGTGGGGGAAATCACAGGCTGGGGGATGCACAGGATGAACCATGGGCCCTGTGCAGCTACTTGGTCACCCCCTTCTGCATCTCAGCCTTTGGCTTTGAGCTCTGTGATGGTCAAGATGTGCACAGTCTGTTTCTGGCTGGCAGAAGAAAGGACCCTGGGAAGACAATTGTAGAACCTTTGTGAGTGTAGGAAGGGGTAGGCTGGACACCCAGTCCAAGAGGAGCTAAAACTGGAGTCGAGGGGTGTGCAAGGAGTGGGTGTGAGGGTTGTGGGCAGTCACAGTCACGGCAGAGGTGGCTCTGTCTGTGGGGTGAGTGCCTCCCTGCAGGCACAGCACTGGAGATATCAGAGATCCACATGAAAAGGAAAAGCTGGAAATGGCACTATGGTTCAAATGGTAGAGCATCAACCTTGAGCAAAAGAGCTCAGGGACAGTACCCAGGACCTGAGTTCAAGCCTCATGACTATAAAAGAAAAAGAACCAGGACTATGAGAGGGAACCTGGTACTCTCTGGGTCTAATCAGACACAAGAAGAGGCCGGGATAGGCTGTGGAAAAACACAGAGAACATCTTCCCCCAGCTCATCCTGACCTGCATGGAGGGACAGCCATGTAACTAGGGCTACGGTGAGATCATCTTCACCCCTGTGCTGCCATCTGAATTGTAGGCCTCTGTCCTGGCATGGGGTGTCCTGATGGGTGAGCAGGTGCCCTAACCCTAGATGGAGAACAGCCACTCACTGTGGTAGCTAAGGAGAGACCTGTTCCATAGCTATCAGGCCACCCAGCATGGGAGCCATAACAACTCCTCACCCAGGTAGAGGCCAATGGTTCTCCAGGTGCTACTAACATTGCCCCACCCCTAGCTCTGGGTACACGTGACATTCCCTCCACAAGGAGCAGGACAAAGTGAGGGATCAGGAGCTGCCTATGGGCTTCAGATGATGGCCAGGCTGGCACTACAGATGGCCTCACTCTGTCACCACCTTCCCCTGCCTCCATCTTTCCTCCATCATGCCTCTCTACCTCCCACCCATTAACCTTGGAAACCAATGAACTGGGCTCTCATCATTCCTCTCATCTCTTCACCCACCTTGCCATGCGTCCATCCCTCTGTCACTTCCACCCCACACACATCCCACCACCAGCCACGCTGTAGCTTATGAGGATCCCAGAGGAAGCTCTTGGTGAAGGGCTTGTGACCACAAAACAGTTACTATCACCCGCTCCGGCCTGATCCACCACAGAATAAGAACAGCCAAGCAGGCACACACTGCAGCAGAGTTGCTCTGCTGCCACCCTGATTTCTTCATTCCAGGACTTGGCTCTCCTCAGCCTCTCAGCTCAGTAACCAGAACATTGTGCTTTCACAGAGCCATGGCTTCCAGTCTCCATGGACACAATGACATCAAGGTGATGCCAACTTCCCCATCTCTATATACTTCTAACTATGGGATGGGAGCTGATGTTCTCTTTTGTGACTCCATCCGCTAAGAGGCTCATGGAGATTTCTATCCTTTGCTCATCATGGTGACTCTTTGGTTAACAAGTCACTGCTGGGCTTCCAGTTCACCACATATAGAACCCATACTACAACACTTTTCTTAGAAGGACTGATGACTTTTAAATATTCTCTAGTTTTAAATTTCTAGTTCCTTCTCTCTTTCATTTATATATTTCCCTTCCTCACATACTTCCCTTTTTTTTACCTTCCTTCTTTCATTCCTGGCCTTGAACTCAAGACCTGGAGCTTTTACTTAGCTTTTCTTTGCTCAAGGTAGCACTCTAGCTCTTGAGCCACAGCTCTACTTCAATCTTTGTTCTTGCTCTAAACTGGGAGTAAGAGTCTCATGCACTTTTCCCATTGCTGGGTTGGTTTTAAACCACAATACTAAGATCAGGATCCTGAATATGCCTCGGATTACAGGTATTATCTAATCAAAACAAATTCCTGATTTCTTTTTTAGACATAATTAGTTCTTTCAGGTGAGCCACCAGCCACTCATGCAAGAGCATTGCAGGATCCCAGCATTCATCTTGTCTCCAGTCTTATTCCATGCATCTCACAATGGCCATCTAAAACACCCTGCTGCATGCCTGAAGTCGGAAGGAACGTTCTCAACACCATGAGAAGCCCCCTTAAGCTCTGCCTCAGATATGCCCAGCCCCCATCCCACTTCCACATGAGCATTTGTTTAGGAGAAATTTCCTGAGTACATCATCATCTTTTCCTCACCATTCAAATTTCATCTTTGGAGTCATTTCTGCCAGGCAAAGAGGAACATGATCCATGGTTTGATAGCAGCTCCAGCTTCATAGTCCCAGCCACCAACACCCCCCCATACCCTGCCAGACACCTGAATTCAAGAACAATGTTTTCTTATCAAATGTTTTAACTTATACAGTGCATTAAAATAATTTTACTAAATGGAATAAACACATGGCATCAAGCTTCAGAATCTTTGCACCTGAACTTTTGGTGAATAACAGACACAACAGCATTTCTGTAGCCAACAGAAATCTTAGCTCTGAGATTTCAGCATTCCTGGTATCCAAGTTTGGATGTGCTAACACTGCCCTTAATGGGGCACTTCAATCACACAATCCCACAACAATCAATGTCATTTGACATTCACTGGTAGGTGGTGCTAGGAAAAAGACTGATGTGCCAACTCCATCCTGGCTTGACCTATGCCATCTTCAAACCTGGAGCAAGTGGGGCTCCTCTCTCCATGACACCTTTTGTGTACTACCCCAGGAGGACCTTTACCTTGAGACAAAATTATGAAGACTATCTCTACCAGCAAAGATTCCCGTGAGATGTGCCTACATGGATAAAACAAAAATCTCACTAAAGTGAGGTTGTTGGCAGTGCTGGAGCCTGAACTCAGGGCCTGGGCACTAAGCATTTGTACTCAAGACTAGCCCTTTACCACTTGAGCCCAAACTCCATTCCCAGCTGTTTTTATTTTTGGTAGTAAGAATCTATCAGACTTTCCTGTTCTAGGTGACTTGGAACTTCCATACTCAGATCTCAGCCTCCTGACCAGCCTGGATTAAAAGTGTGGATCAGCCATGCCCCACACCTGAGGACTTCTGCCAGCACATTTTTTCCCAAAAATTGGAAGAGGAAGATGAGGGAGGGTTGGGCTCATCCTGCCCTGCATATGAAGGAGAGCATCAGCGCCTGAACTTCATTCCCTGTTGTAGGCTGCTGGAGGAAAAGGAAGCAAATAGGCACAGGCTGGCAGCAGATGCCACAGAACAACTTGTGACCAAGACTCCCAGAGCAGACCTCAGAATCGATGACAGAGTTGGATCTACCCAGTAACAGAGGCAGTGGTGACACCTGAAACTGCGCGTATGAGCCTTTGCTGCTAGTAAACAGGGCCACCTATGTCTCAATGAGAAAGGTGAGATTTTGGTGGAGAAGGTGAGATGGAACATTATGTATCATGCAAGAAGACAGACTATAAGGGGTCTTTCATTATTCCAAGTGAAATTTTGGATTTCCTCCTCTGTTTCTTTAAAGAATGACATTGGAATATTGATGAATATTGCACTGAATTTGTAGATAGTCCTTATCAAGATTGCCATTTTTACAATATTACTTCTTCCAAAGCAGGAGCATAGGTTTTTGCATTTCCTCAGTTCTGCGTTAATTTCCTTCTCCAGGGTTTATAGTTCCATCAAAAAGGTGCTTTACATTCTAAGTTAATTCCTAGGTATTTTATTTTCTTTGATAGAAAAATGAGTTGCTATCCTGATTCTTGCCTCATTCCTCTCATTTGTTGGCATATAGGAAGGCAGTTGACATTCAGGATTAATTTTATACCCTGCTACCTTACCAAAGTTTTATATCAGCTCAAGCAGCTTCGGAGTAGAGTCTATAGGGTTCTTTAAATAAAGAATCATGTCATCTGTAAGGAGAGAAAGTTTCAGTTCCTCTTTCCCTTTTCCTCCTCACTCCAGTTAGAATGGCCAAGATCCAGAAATCTAATAACGTATGCTGGAGGGGATGTGGCCAGGAGGGATCACTACTACACTGCTGGTGGGATTGCAAACTCGTTCAACCACTATGGAAAGCACTATGGCAGTATCCCAAAAAGACTAAACATAGAGCTCCCCTGTGATCCAGCAATTCCACTACTTGCCAATCGTCCAGATAGGACATACTGAATTCACTAGAACAATAACCTTTATCACAGCACTATTTACTATAGCAAAGGTATGGAACCAACCCAGATGCCCGTCAGTTGATGAGTAGATCAAATATGGTATTTTTACACAATGGAATTCTGTGCTTCTGTCAGAAAGAATGACATAGACGAATTTCTAAGGAAATAGAAAGACTGTAAAGTTTAGAAATTGGTTTCTGTCTCCTTCTCTCTCTCCTTCTCTATCTCTGTAAAATTTAGAAGTTCTTGTTTCTCTCTCTCTCTCTCTCTCTCTCTCTCTCTCTCTCTCTCTCTCTCTCTCTCTCTCTCTCTCTCTCTCTCTCTCTCTCTCTCCAATCCTTACGCTTGAACTCAGGGCCTGAGCTACTTTTGCTCAAGGTTAGCACTCTACCATTTGAACCACAGTGCTGCTTCTGGCTTGCTGTTTTCACGTAGTATTGAGGAATCTAACCCAGGCCTTCATCCTTGATAGGTTAGCACTCTACCACTAAGCCACACAGGCAGCTTTTAGAGGTTTCTGACAAAGGTTTTCCTACATGCTATTATTTCTTCTGTGAGTGCTCTTAATGCTTGCTGAAGGTTGACTTTGTTTAGAAGACTTACCCTAATGCTCCCATATACAGAGATTCTATATATAGCTAAATGTTTTTCTTTACTCAGAATTTCTCTATTTCTCTATTGTGTATGTTCTGAAATGTACTGAAGACTGACTTCTGATTAAAAGTCATTGCACATTTGTTCTATTCATTAGTTTTCTTTTCTTCTATGGGAATCAGGTTTGTGATGAACACAGAAGTATGCCTTCCAGGTCAAACACTTTCCACATTTGTAATATTCATAAGGTTTTTCTCTCCTATGTGCATTTTATACTTAGTCATGCGTTCATGATGGATTTTTTCATATTCTTATATTCATACGATTTTTATCCTGTGTCTATGTGGTATCATGCAAACTCAACTATGAGTTCTTCAAAAAAATTTCCCTTTCATTTTATTCATAGGATTCTATCCTGTGGGTGTTTAGTGATAAATCTTGACTTGTGCCTTCTGGGGAAAAGACTGAACATTTGCTACATTCATTAAGGGTTTTATCTTGCGTTTTCTTCCACAGACTAAAAAGTCTTTCCTATTTATTACATTGCTAAGGCTTCTCATATCTGTGAACTCTTACACTTCCTGAAGGGTGAATACTGCATGAAAGACTTTCAACTTTGGTTATATTCCTAAGGTTTCTAATATGTGTGAATTCTGTTATGCCTCCTGTAATGTGACTTCCATCTGAAGGTCTTACCACATTTGATGCACTCGTACAGTTTCTCTCCTGTGTGTGTTCTCTGATGCAATTTGAGGGAAGACTTCCATTTGAAAGACATTCCACATTGGTTACATTCATAAGGTTTTTCTCCTGTTTGAATTGTCTTATGCATGTTGAGGTTTGGCTTCTGTGTGAAGGACTTTCCACATATGTTACACTCATAAGGTGTTTCTCCTGAGTATATTCTCTGATGAACATGGAGTTTTACCATCCAATTGAAAGACTTTCCGCATTCACTACATGCATAAGTTTTCTCTCCTGTGTGTGTTCTATTATGCCCATCAAGATATGACTTCCACTTGAAGGTCTTTCCACATTTGTTGCACACATAAGGTTTCTCTCCTGTATGTGTTCTTTGATGCAATTTGAGGGAAGATTTCTGTCTGAAAGACTTTACACATTGGTTACATTCATAAGGTTTCACTCCTGTGTGTATTCACTGATGAACACGAAGTTTTCCCTTCCCTTGGAAAGACTTTCCACATTCATTACACTTATAAGATTTCTCTCCTGTGTGTGTTATTTGATGAAGTCGAAGGTGTATCTTCTGGGTGAAAGACTTTTCACATTTGTTACATTCATAAGGTTTCTCTTCTGTGTGTCTTCTCTGGTGCAAAGTGAGGTATGATTTCAGTCTAAAAGTCTTCCCACATTTATCCCATTCATAAGATTTCTCTTCTGAGTGAGATCTCTGATGTGTGCTGAGAGCTGAATTCTGGGCAGAAATTTTATTACGTGCCTCATATTCATAAGGTTTGTCTTCTCTTGGAGATCGAGGTTGGAGCGTCAGGTCTGACTTCTCAGAAATTAATTTTCACACTTGATGTACGCATCACATATCTCAGGATATTTGCTCTGAGGTATTGTAAGGCGTATTTCATTACTGAAAGATTTCTCACATTCACTACATGTATGAGGAATCTCTCCTGTGTACATTTTCGGATGTATAGTGATGGTCGGTGTTAAGTACAATATTTTTCATCACACAGTACATTTAGCAGTTTTCCTCCCTCCCTGAAGAAATTCTTGGGCAGGGAGAACAGAATTATGATACTGCAGATCTTTTGGACTGTCACAATCATGAATAAAATACTCTGAATATCCGATGGATTTTTTAAGACCAGGAGACATACGAGATCTATATGCAGCATGCATCTCATCAGGCTTAGGAGACAGAAGCATGTTCTGACACTTAATGAACTCCTCAGTCCTCACCCCTAAGTTGTTACCGTTATTACTAATCAGCTCTGGATTATGTGTAGAGCTCAAATTTAAAGTTGTTGCTAATCTCACGTTTTCCTCCACTTCGATACTACTTGCAACTGCTACTTCACAAAGACATTCATGTGGACTTTCCTGGCAGGTCTTGAACACATTTTCCATTACCTGGACATCTAAAATGAGTCATAGAAAAAAAGACACAAACATACATGAGATACAAATATTCCTTACTGTAAAGGTAATGACTTTACTTTCCAATCCTAAGTGTTAGATATTTTAAAATATAAAAGTGGAAATTGATTTGTGAGAAATATATGCTTTTCTCCCTAACATATTAAGAAAATGATATTTTACAATGACCAATAATGTTTTTCTGTGTTTTATTCTCTTTTTATATCACAGGAAATATTTATTGAAATTACCCAACTATGTATTGCTACAGTTTTAAGCTGAGTACTACCTATAATATACCTGCAGCTGTTTTTCTTTTCAAATACTGTTTTGTTTATACATTGAGGAATAGCTGCCTTTCTTTTATTTTTGAGAAATAATCTAAATATTGTGCTGTTTTGCATCTTTTCAAAACTTTCTTTTCTTTTCTTGTCTTTTTTTTTTGTAGTTCATAGACCTCGGCCCTGTCCCTGAACACTTCAGCAGAAGACTATAACCCCTATCCTTGAGCAACAGCCCCACTTCCTGTTTTCGAGAGTTAACTACAGATAAGAGTCTCAGGTCCTGAGTAGCAGATAGGATTACCTTACCCAGTTTCAATGCTGTTTGCTTTTTACCCATTAAGTGAGGAGCACGAATTTTTTCTAGATTCCGCGGCCACAAGTTTGGTTTATATGTCTGTTTGCCT
>NW_028327522.1:0-42879 GCF_031878675.1 Megascapheus bottae | reverse complement strand
TGTGTGTGAAGTCACCGAATGGAGGTATGTGACGTCATAAATGTTGGTGTGTGAAGTCATAGAATGGAGGTGTGAAGTCATAGAATGGAGGTGTGTGAAGTCACAGAATGGAGGTGTGTGAAGTCACAGAAGGCAGGTGTGTGAAGTCAAAGAGTACAGTTGTGTGAAGTCATGGAATGGAGGTGTGTGAAGTCAGAATGCAGGTGTGTGAAGTCATAGAATGGAGGTGTGTGAAGTCATAGAATGGAGGTGTGTGGAAGTCATAGTATGGAGGTGTGTGAAGTCACAGAAAGGAGGTGTGTGAAGTCAAAATGGAGGTGTGTGAAGTCAAAGAAAGAGGTGTGTGAAGTCATAGAATGGAGGTCTGTGAAGTAATGGAATGGAGGTTTGTGAGGTCAAATATTTGAAGTGTGTGAAGTTACAGAAAGGAGGAGTGTGAAGTCATAGAATGGAGGTGTGTGAAGTCATAGAATGGAGGTGTGTGAAGTCACAGAAGGCAGGTGTGTGAAGTCACAGAATAGAGTTGTGTGAAATCACAATGGAGGTGTGTGAATTCATAGAATGGAGGTGTGTGAAGTGAAAGAATGGAGGTGTGTGAAGTCATAGAATGGAGGTGTGTGAAATCACAGAATGGATTTGTGTGTAGTCACAGAGTGGAGGAGTGTAAAGTCACAGATTGGAGGTGTGTGAAGTCAGATTGGAGGTGTGTGAAGTAACAGAATGGAGGTGTGTCAACTCAGAAAGGAGGTGTGTGAAGTCATAGAATGGAGGTGTGTGCAGTCATAGAATGGAGGTGTTTGAAGTCATAAAATGTTGGTTTTTGAAGTCACAGAATGGAGGTGTGTGAAGTCATAGAATGGAGGTGTGTGAAGTCAGATTGGAGGTGTGTGAAGTAACAGAATGGAGGTGTGTCAACTCAGAAAGGAGGTGTGTGAAGTCATAGAATGGAGGTGTGTGAAGTCATAGAATAGAGGTGTGAGAAATCATAGAATGGATGTGTGTGAAGTCACAGAAATGAGGTGTTTGAAGTCAAAATGGAAGTGTGTGAAGTCAGAATGGAAGTGTGTGAAGTCATAGAATGGTGGTGTGTGAAGTCATAGAATGGAGGTGTGTGAAGTCACAGAATGGAGGTGTGTGAACTCATAGAATGGAAGAGTGTGAAGTCATGGAATGGAGGTGTGTGAAGTCACAGATGGAGGTGTGTGAAGTCATAGAATGGAGGTGTGTGAAGTCACAGAATGGAGGTGTGTGAAGTCACAGAATGGAGGTGTGTGAACTCAGAATGGAGGTGTGTGAATTCACAGAAGGGAGGTTTGTGAAGTCATGGAATGGATGTTTCTGAAGTGAGAATGAAGTTGTGTGAAGCCATAGAATGGAGGTGTGTGAAGTCAAAATGCAGGTGTGTGAAGTCAAACAATGGAGGTGTGTGAAGTCACAGAATGGAGGTGTGTGAAGTCACAGAATGGAAGTGTGTGCAGTAAAAATGGAGGTGTGTGAAGTCAGAGAATGGAGGTGTGTGAAGTCAAATCATGGACGTGTCTGAAGTCAAAATTGTGGTGTGTGAAGTCACAAATGCAGGTGTGGGAAGTCACAGAATGGAGGTGTGTGAAGTCAAAATGGAGGTGTGTGAAGTCAAAAATGGATGTGTTTGAAGTCATAGAATGGAGGTGTATGAAGTCACGGAATGGAGGTTTGTGAAGTCAAACATTGGATTTGTGTGAATTTACAGAATGGAGGTGTGTGAAGTCATAGAATGGAGGTGTGTGAAGTCAGAGAATGGAGGTATGTGAAGTCAGAATGCAGGTGTGTGAAGTCATAGAATGGAGGTGTATGAAGTCATAGAATGGAGGTGTGTGAAGTCATAGATTGGAAGTGTGTGAAGTCATAGAATGGAGGTGTGTGAAGTCATAGATTGGAAGTGTGTGAAGTCATAGAATGGAGGTGTGTGAAGTCATGGATTGGACGTGTGTGAAATCAAAGAATGGAGGTGTTGGAAGTGAAAAAATGGAGGTGTGTGAAGTCACAGAATGGAGGTGTGTGAAGTCACAGAATGGAAGTGTGTGAAGTCAAAATTGAGGTATGTGAAGTCACAGAATCGAGGTGTGTGAAGTCACAGAATGGAGGTGTGTGAAGTCAAAATGGAGGTGTGTGAAGTCAAAGAAAGAGGTGTGTGAAGTCATAGAATGGAGGTCTGAGAAGTCATGGAATGGAGGTCTGTGAGGTCAAATATTTGAAGTGTGTGAAGTTACAGAAAGGATGTGTGTGAAGTCATAGAATGGAGGTGTGTGAAGTCATAGAATGGAGGTGTGTGAAGTCACAGAAGGCAGGTGTGTGAAGTCACAGAATAGAGTTGTGTGAAATCACAATGGAGGTGTGTGAATTCATAGAATGGAGGTGTGTGAAGTGAAAGAATGGAGGTGTGTGAAGTCATAGAATGGAGGTGTGTGAAGTCACAGAATGCAGGTGTGTGATGTCAGAATGGAGGTGTGTGAAGTCACCGAATGGAGGTATGTGATGTCATAAATGTTGGTGTGTGAAGTCATAGAATGGAGGTGTGAAGTCATAGAATGGAGGTGTGTGAAGTCATAGAAGGGAGGTGTGTGAAGTCACAGAAGGCAGGTGTGAGAAGTCACAGAATACAGTTGTGTGAAGTCATGGAATGGAGGTGTGTGAAGTCAGAATGCAGGTGTGTGAAGTCATAGAATGGAGGTGTGTGAAGTCATAGATTGAAGGTGTGTGGAAGGCATAGTATGGAGGTGTGTGAAGTCACAGAAAGGAGGTGTGTGAAGTCACAGAATGGAGGTGTGTGAAGTCAAAATGGAGGTGTGTGAAGTCAAAGAATGTAGGTGTGTGAAGTCATAGAATGGAGGTGTATGAAGTCATGGAATGGAGGATTGTGAAGTCAAACATTGGAAGTGTGTGAAGTTACAGAATGGAGGTGTGTGAAGTCACAGAATGGAGGTGTGTGAAGTGATAGAATGGAGGAGTGTGAAGTCAGAATGGAGATGTGTGAAGTCACATAATGGAGGTGTGTGAAGTCACAGAATGTTGGTGTGTGAAGTCATAGAATGGAGGTGTATGAAGTCATAGAATGAAGGTGTATGAAGTCAGAATGCAGGTGTGTGAAGTCATAGGATGGAGGTGTGTGAAGTCAAAGAATATTGGTGTGTGAAGTCATAGAATGGAGGTGTGTGAAGTCTTAGAATGGAGGTGTGTGAAGTCATAGAATGGAGGTGTGTGAAGTCACAGAAGGAAGGTGTGTGAAGGCCCAGAATGGAGGGGTGTGAAGTCAAAGAATGGCGGTATGTGAAGTCACAGAATGGAGGGGTCTGAAGTCAAAATAGAGGTGTGTGAAGTCATAGAATGGAGGTGTGTGAAGTCAGAATGGAGCTGTGTGAACTCATAGAATGGAGGTGTGTGACGTCACAATGGAGATGTGTGAAGTCATAGAATGGTGGTTTTTGAAGTCACAGAATGGAGGTGTGTGAAGTCATAGAATGGAGGTGTGTGAAGTCAGATTGGAGGTATGTGAAGTCACAGAATGGAGGTGTGTCAACTCAGAAAGGAGGTATGTGAAGCCACAGAATGGAGGTCTGGGAAATCATAGAATGGAGGTGTGTGAAGTCACAGAATTGAGGTGTATGAAGTCAGAATGGATGTGTGTGTATTCAGAATGGAGGTGTGGGAAGTCAGAGACTGGAGGTGTGTGAAGTCACAATGCAGGTGTGTGAACTGATAGAACGTAGGTGTGTGAAGACACAATGTAGGTGTGTGAAGTCATTGAATGGAGGTGTGTGAAGTCGTAGAATGGAGGTGTGTGAAGTCACAAAATGGAGGTGTGTGAAGTCACAGAATGGATGTGCGTGAAATCAGAATGGTATTTTGTGAAGTCACAGAACTGAGGTGTGTGAAGTCATAGAATGGAGATGTGTGAAGTCATAGAATGGAGGTGTGTGACGTCACAGAATCGAGGTGTGTGAAGTCATATAATGGAAGTGTGGGAAGTCATAGAATGGAGGTGTGTGAACTCATAGAATGGAGGTGTGTGAAGTCATGGATTGGACGTGTGTGAAATCAAAGAATGGAGGTGTTGGAAGTGAAAAAATGGAGGTGTGTGAAGTCACAGAATGGAGGTGTGTGAAGTCACAGAATGGAAGTGTGTGAAGTCAAAATTGAGGTGTGTGAAGTCACAGAATGGAGGTGTGTGAAGTCACAGAATGGAGGTGTGTGAAGTCAAAATGGAGGTGTGTGAATTCAAAGGAGAGGTGTGTGAAGTCATAGAATGGAGGTCTGTGAAGTCATGGAATGGAGGTTTGTGAGGTCAAATATTTGAAGTGTGTGAATTTACACAAAGGAGGTGTGTGAAGTCACAGAAGGCAAGTGTGTGAAGTCACAGAATAGAGTTGTGTGAAATCACAATGGAGGTGTGTGAATTCATAGAATGGAGGTGTGTGAAGTGAAAGAATGGAGGTGTGTGAAGTCATAGAATGGAGGTGTGTGAAATCACAGAATGGATTTGTGTGTAGTCACAGAGTGGAGTAGTGTAAAGTCACAGATTGGAGGTGTGTGAAGTCAGATTGGAGGTGTGTGAAGTAACAGAATGGAGGTGTGTCAACTCAGAAAGGAGGTGTGTGAAGTCATAGAATGGAGGTGTGTGCAGTCATAGAATGGAGGTGTTTGAAGTCATAGAATGTTGGTATTTGAAGTCACAGAATGGAGGTCTGTGAAGTCATAGAATGGAGGTGTGTGAAGTCAGATTGGAGGTGTGTGAAGTAACAGAATGGAGGTGTGTCAATTCAGAAAGGCGGTGTGTGAAGTCATAGAATGGAGGTGTGTGAAGTCACAGAATGGAGGTGTGTGAAGTCACAGAATGGAGGTGTGTGAACTCAGAATGGAGGTGTGTGAATTCACAGAAGGGAGGTTTGTGAAGTCATAGAATGGATGTTTCTAAAGTAAGAATGAAGTTGTGTGAAGCCATAGAATGGAGGTGTGTGAAGTCATAATGCAGGTTGTGAAGTCAAACAATGGAGGTGTGTGAAGTCACAGAATGGAGGTGTGTGAAGTCACAGAATGGAAGTGTGTGAAGTAAAAATGGAGGTGTGTGAAGTCAGAGAATGGAGGTGTGTGAAGTCAAACCATGGACGTGTCTGAAGTCAAAATTGTGGTGTGTGAAGTCACAAATGGAGGTGTGTGTAGTCACAGAATGGAGGAGTGTGAAGTCAAAATGGAGGTGTGTGAAGTCAAAGAATGGATGTGTTTGAAGTCATAGAATGGAGGTGTATGAAGTCACGGAATGGAGGTTTGTGAAGTCAAAGATTGGATTTGTGTCAATTTACACAATGGAGGTGTGTGAAGTCATAGAATGGAGGTGTGTGAAGTCAGAGAATGGAGGTGTGTGAAGTCAGAATGCAGGTGTGTGAAGTCATAGAATTGAGGTGTGTGAAGTCATAGAATGGAGGTGTGTGAAGTCATAGATTGAAAGTGTGTGAAGTCATAGAATGGAGGTGTGTGAAGTCACAGAATGGAGGTATGTGACGTCATAAATTTTGGTGTGTGAAGTCATAGAATGGAGGTGTGAAGTCATAGAATGGAGGTGTGTGAAGTCATAGAATGGAGGTGTGTGAAGTCACAGAAGGCAGGTGTGTGAAGTCACAGAATAGAGTTGTGTGAATCACAATGGAGGTGTGTGAATTCATAGAATGGAGGTGTGTGAAGTCAAAGAATGGTGGTGTGTGAAGTCATAGAATGGAGTTGTGTGTAGTCACAGAGTTTAGGTGTGTAAAGTCACAGAGTGGAGGTGTGTGAAGTCTTAGAATGGAGGTGTGTGAAGTCATAGAATGTTGGTTTTTGAAGACACAGAATGGAGGGGTGTGAAGTCATAGAATGGAGGTGTGTGAAGTCAGATTGGGGGTGTGTGAAGTAACATAATGGAGGTGTGTCATCTCAGAAAGGAGGTGTGTGAAGTGATAGAATGGAGGTGTGTGAAGTCATAGAATGCAGGTGTGTGAAATCATGAATGGAGGTGTGGTAAGCCACAGAAATGAGGTGTTTGAAGTCAAAATGGAAGTGTGTGAAGTCAGAATGGAGGTGTGTGAAGTCATAGAATGGAGGTGTGTCAAGTCAGAATGGAGATGTGTGAAGTCACAGAATGGAGGTGTGTGAAGTCAAAATGGAGGTGTGTGAATTCAAAGGAAGAGGTGTGTGAAGTCATAGAATGGAGGTCTGTGAAGTCATGGAATGGAGGTTTGTGAGGTCAAATATTTGAAGTGTGTGAATTTACACAAAGGAGGTGTGTGAAGTCACAGACGGCAAGTGTGTGAAGTCACAGAATAGAGTTGTGTGAAATCACAATGGAGGTGTGTGAATTCATAGAATGGAGGTGTGTGAAGTGAAAGAATGGAGGTGTGTGAAGTCATAGAATGGAGGTGTGTGAAATCACAGAATGGATTTGTGTGTAGTCACAGAGTGGAGGAGTGTAAAGTCACAGATTGGAGGTGTGTGAAGTCAGATTGGAGGTGTGTGAAGTAACAGAATGGAGGTGTGTCAACTCAGAAAGGAGGTGTGTGAAGTCATAGAATGGAGGTGTGTGCAGTCATAGAATGGAGGTGTTTGAAGTCATAGAATGTTGGGATTTGAAGTCACAGAATGGAGGTCTGTGAAGTCATAGAATGGAGGTGTGTGAAGTCAGATTGGAGGTGTGTGAAGTAACAGAATGGAGGTGTGTCAACTCAGAAAGGAGGTGTGTGAAGTCATACAATGGAGGTGTGTGAAGTCACAGAATGGAGGTGTGTGAAGTCACAGAATGGAGGTGTGTGAACTCAGAATGGAGGTGTGTGAATTCACAGAAGGGAGGTTTGTGAAGTCATAGAATGGATGTTTCTAAAGTAAGAATGAAGTTGTGTGAAGCCATAGAATGGAGGTGTGTGAAGTCATAATGCAGGTTGTGAAGTCAAACAATGGAGGTGTGTGAAGTCACAGAATGGAGGTGTGTGAAGTCACAGAATGGAAGTGTGTGAAGTAAAAATGGAGGTGTGTGAAGTCAGAGAATGGAGGTGTGTGAAGTCAAATCATGGACGTGTCTGAAGTCAAAATTGTGGTGTGTGAAGTCACAAATGGAGGTGTGTGTAGTCACAGAATGGAGGAGTGTGAAGTCAAAATGGAGGTGTGTGAAGTCAAAGAATGGATGTGTTTGAAGTCATAGAATGGAGGTGTATGAAGTCACGGAATGGAGGTTTGTGAAGTCAAAGATTGGATTTGTGTGAATTTACACAATGGAGGTGTGTGAAGTCATAGAATGGAGGTGTGTGAAGTCAGAGAATGGAGGTGTGTGAAGTCAGAATGCAGGTGTGTGAAGTCATAGAATTGAGGTGTGTGAAGTCATAGAATGGAGGTGTGTGAAGTCATAGATTGAAAGTGTGTGAAGTCATAGAATGGAGGTGTGTGAAGTCACAGAATGGAGGTATGTGACGTCATAAATTTTGGTGTGTGAAGTCATAGAATGGAGGTGTGAAGTCATAGAATGGAGGTGTGTGAAGTCATAGAATGGAGGTGTGTGAAGTCACAGAAGGCAGGTGTGTGAAGTCACAGAATAGAGTTGTGTGAATCACAATGGAGGTGTGTGAATTCATAGAATGGAGGTGTGTGAAATCAAAGAATGGATGTGTGTGAAGTCATAGAATGGAGTTGTGTGTAGTCACAGAGTGTAGGTGTGTAAAGTCACAGAGTGGAGGTGTGTGAAGTCTCAGAATGGAGGTGTGTGAAGTCATAGAATGTTGGTTTTTGAAGACACAGAATGGAGGGGTGTGAAGTCATAGAATGGAGGTGTGTGAAGTCAGATTGGGGGTGTGTGAAGTAACATAATGGAGGTGTGTCATCTCAGAAAGGAGGTGTGTGAAGTGATAGAATGGAGGTGTGTGAAGTCATAGAATGGAGGTGTGTGAACTCATACAATGGAGAAGTGTGAAGTCATGGAATGGAGGTGTGTGAAGTCACAGATGGAGGTGTGTGAAGTCATAGGATGGAGGTGTGTGAAGTCACAGAATGGAGGTGTGTGAAGTCACAGAATGGAGGTGTGTGAACTTAGAATGGAGGTGTGTGAATTCACAGAAGGGAGGTTTGTGAAGTCAAAGAATAGATGTTTCTGAAGTCAGAATGAAGGTGTGTGAAGTCATAGAATGGAGGTGTGTGAAGTCATAGAATGGAGGTGTGTGAAGTCATAGATTGGAAGTGTGTGAAGTCGTAGAATGGAGGTGTGGGAATTCATAGAATGGAGGTGTGTGAAGTTATAGAATGGAGGTGTGTGAAGTCATAGAAGGGAGGTGTGTGAAGTCACAGAATCGAGTTGTGTGAAGTCACAATGGAGGTGTGTGAAGTCATAGAATGGAGGTGTGTGAAGTCAGAATAGAGGTGTGCGAGTCGTAGAATGGAGGTGTGTGAAGTCAGATTGGAGGTGTGTGAACTCATAGAATGGAGGTGTGTGAAGTCACAATGGAGGTGTGTGAAGTCATAGAATGGGGGTTTTTGAAGTCACAGAATGGAGGTGTGTGAAGTCATAGAATGGAGTTGTGGGAAGTAAAAATGGAGTTTGTGAACTCATAGAATGAATGTCTGTGAACAAATAGAATGGAGGTTGTGAAGTCATGGAATGGAGGTGTGTGAAGTCAAAGAATGGTGGTGTGTGAAGTCAAACAATAGAGGTGTGTGAGGTGAAAATGGAGGTGTGTGAAGTCAAACTGGAGGTGTGTGAAGTCAAAGAATGGAGGTCTGTGAAGTCATCGAATGGAGGAATGTAAAGTCATGTCATGGAGGTGTGTGAAGTCACAGAATGGAGGTGTGTGAAGTCAGAATTGAGGTGTGCTAAGTCATATAATGGAGGTGTGTGAAGTCAGAATGGAGGTGTGTGAAGTCATAGAATGGAGGTGTGTGAAGTCAGAATGGACGTGTGTGAACTCATAGAATGGAGGTGTGTGAAGTCACAATGGAGGTGTGTGAAGTCATAGAATGGTGGTGTGTGAAGTTACAGAATGGAGGTGTGGAAGTCATAGAATGGAGGTGTGTGAAGTCAGAAATTGAGGTGTGTGAAGTCACAGAATATAGGTGTGGGAATTCAGAATGGAGCTGTGTAAAGTCATAGAATGGAGGTGTGTGAAGTCATGGAATGGAGGTGTGTGAAATCATAGAATGGAGGTGTGTGAAGTCACAGAATTGAGGTGTGTGAACACATAGAATGGAGGTGTGGAAAATCACAATGGAGGTGTGTGAAGTCATAGAATAGAGGTGTGTGAAGTCACAGAAGGAGGTGTGTGAAGTCATAGAAAGGAGCTGTTTGAATTCAGAATGGAGGTGTGTGAAGTCACAGAATGGAGGTTTGTGAACTCACAGAATGGAGGTGTGTGAAGTCATAGAATGGATGTTTCTGAAGTAAGAATGAAGGTGTGTGAAGTCATAGAATGGAGGTGTGTGAAGTCAAAATGGAGGTTTGTGAACTCATAGAATAGAGATGTGTGACCTCATAGAATGGAGGTGTGTGAAATCCAAGAATGGAGGTGTGTGAAATCAAACAATCGAGGTGTGTGAAGTTACAGAATGGAGGTGTGTGAAGTCACAGAATTGAAGTGTGTGAAGTCAAAATTAAGGTGTGTGAAGTCACAAATGGAGGTGTGTGAAGTCAAAGAAAGGAGGTGTTTGAAGTCATAGAATGGAGGTGTATGAAGTCATGGAATGGAGGTTTGTGAAGTCATAGAATGGAGATTTGTGAAGTCATAGAATGGATGTGTGTGAAGTCAGAATGGAGATGTGTGAAGTCACAGAATGGAGGTGCGTGAAGTCAAAGAATATTGGTGTGTGAAGTCATAAAAGGAGGTGTGTGAAGTCTTAGAATGGAGTTGTGTGAAGGCATAGAATGGAGGGGTGTGAAGTCAAAGAATGGCGGTATGTGAAATCACAGAATGGAGGGGTCTGAAGTCAAAATAGAGGTGTGTGAAGTCATAGAATGGAGGTGTGTGAAGTCAGAATTGAGCTGTGTGAACTCATAGAATGGAGGTGTGTGAAGTCACAATGGAGATGTGTGAAGTCATAGAATGGTGGTTTTTGAAGTCACAGAATGGAGGTGTGTGAAGTCATAGAATGGAGGTGTGAGAAGTCATAGAATGGAGGTGTGTGAAGTCACAGAAGGCAGGTGTGTGAAGTCACAGAATAGAGTTGTGTTAAGTCACAATGGAGGTGTGTGAATTCATAGAATGGAGGTGTGTGAAGTCAAAGAATGGAGGTGTGTGAAGTCATAGAATGGAGTTGTGTGTAGTCACAGAGTGTAGGTGTGTAAAGTCACAGAGTGGAGGTGTGTGAAGTCTCAGAATGGAGGTGTGTGAAGTCATAGAATGTTGGTTTTTGAAGACACAGAATGGAGGTGTGTGAAGTCATAGAATGGAGGTGTGTGAAGTCAGATTGGAGGTGTGTGAAGTAACATAATGGAGGTGTGTCATCTCAGAAAGGAGGTGTGTGAAGTGATAGAATGGAAGTGTGTGAAGTCATAGAATGCAGGTGTGTGAAATCATGAATGGAGGTGTGGTAAGCCACAGAAATGAGGTGTTTGAAGTCAAAATGGAAGTGTGTGAAGTCAGAATGGAGGTGTGTGAAGTCATAGAATGGAGGTGTGTGAAGTCATAGAATGGAGGTGTGTGAAGTCATAGAATGGAGGTGTGTGAACTCATAGAATGGAGGAGTGTGAAGTCATAGAATGGAGGTGTGTGAAGTCACAGATGGAGGTGTGTGAAGTCGTAGGATGGAGGTGTGTGAAGTCATAGGATGGAGGTGTGCGAAGTCACAGAATGGAGGTGTGTGAAGTCACAGAATGGAGGTGTGTGAACTTAGAATGGAGGTGTGTGAATTCACAGAAGGGAGGTTTGTGAAGTCAAAGAATAGATGTTTCTGAAGTCAGAATGAAGGTGTGTGAAGTCATAGAATGGAGGTGTGTGAAGTCATAGAATGGAGGTGTGTGAAGTCATAGATTGGAAGTGTGTGAAGTCATAGAATGGAGCTGTGGGAAGTCATAGAATGGAGGTGTGTGAAGTTATAGAATGGAGGTGTGTGAAGTCACAGAAGGGAGGTGTGTGAAGTCACAGAATCGAGTTGTGTGAAGTCACAATGGAGGTGTGTGAAGTCATAGAATGGAGGTGTGTGAAGTCAGAATAGAGGTGTGCGAAGTCGTAGAATGGAGGTGTGTGAAGTCAGATTGGAGGTGTGTGAACTCATAGAATGGAGGTGTGTGAAGTCACAATGGAGGTGTGTGAAGTCATAGAATGGGGGTTTTTGAAGTCACAGAATGGAGGTGTGTGAAGTCATAGAATGGAGTTGTGGGAAGTAAAAATGGAGTTTGTGAACTCATAGAATGAATGTATGTGAACAAATAGAATGGAGGTTGTGAAGTCATGGAATGGAGGTGTGTGAAGTCAAAGAATGGTGGTGTGTGAAGTCAAACAAAGAGGTGTGTGAGGTGAAAAAATGGAGGTGTGTGAAGTCACAAAATGGATGTGTGTGAAGTCAAAACGGAGGTGTGTGATGTCCCAAAATGGAGGTGTGTGAAGTCACAGAATGAAGGTGTGTGAAGTCAAAAAGGTGGTGTGTGAAGTCACAAATGGACGTGTGTAAAGTCACAGAATGGAGGTGTGTGAAGTCAAAATGGAGTTGTGTGAAGTCAAAGAATGGAGGTGTGTGAAGTCATCGAATGGAGGAATGTAAAGTCATGTCATGGAGGTGTGTGAAGTCACAGAATGGAGGTGTGTGAAGTCAGAATTGAGGTGTGCTAAGTCATATAATGGAGGTGTGTGAAGTCAGAATGGAGGTGTGTGAAGTCATAGAATGGAGGTGTGTGAAGTCAGAATGGACGTGTGTGAACTCATAGAATGGAGGTGTGTGAAGTCACAATGGAGGTGTGTGAAGTCATAGAATGGTGTTGTGTGAAGTTACAGAATGGAGGTGTGGAAGTCATAGAATGGAGGTGTGTGAAGTCAGAAATTGAGGTGTGTGAAGTCACAGAATATAGGTGTGGGAATTCAGAATGGAGGTGTGTGAAGTTATAGAATGGAGGTGTGTGAAGTCATGGAATGGAGGTGTGTGAAGTCATAGAATGGAGGTGTGTGAAGTCACAGAATGGAGGTGTGTGAACACATAGAATGGAGGTGTGGAAAATCACAATGGAGGTGTGTGAAGTCATAGAATAGAGGTGTGTGAAGTCACAGAAGGAGGTGTGTGAAGTCATAGAAAGGAGCTGTGTGAATTCAGAATGGAGGTGTGTGAAGTCACAGAATGGAGGTTTGTGAACTCACAGAATGGAGGTGTGTGAAGTCATAGAATGGATGTTTCTGAAGTAAGAATGAAGGTGTGTGAAGTCATAGAATGGAGGTGTGTGAAGTCAAAATGGAGGTTTGTGAACTTACAGAATAGAGATGTGTGACCTCATAGAATGGAGGTGTGTGAAGTCATGGAATGGAGGTGTGTGAAATCCAAGAATGGAGGTGTGTGAAATCAAACAATCGAGGTGTGTGAACTCACAGAATGGAGGTGTGTGAAGTCACAGAATTGAAGTGTGTGAAGTCAAAATTAAGGTGTGTGAAATCACAGAATGGAGGTGTGTGAAGTCACAGAATTGAAGTGTGTGAAGTCAAAATTAAGGTGTGTGAAGTCACAAATGGAGGTGTGTGAAGTCACAGAATTGTGGTGTGTGAAGTCAAAATGGAGGTGTTTGAAGTCAAAGAAAGGAGGTGTTTGAAGTCATAGAATGGAGGTGTATGAAGTCATGGAATGGAGGTTTGTGAATTCATAGATTGGAGATTTGTGAAGTCATAGAATGGATGTGTGTGAAGTCAGAATGGAGATGTGTGAAGTCACAGAATGGAGGTGTGTGAAGTCAAAGAATATTGGTGTGTGAAGTCATAGAATGGAGGTTTGTGAAGTCTTAGAATGGAGGTGTGTGAAGGCATAGAATGGAGGTGTGTGAAGTCACAGGAGGAAGGTGTGTGAAGTCACAGAATGGAGGTGTGTAAAGTCACAGAGTGGAGGTGTGTGAAGGCACAGAATGGAGGGGTGTGAAGTCAAAGAATGGCGGTATGTGAAGTCAGAGAATGGAGGGGTGTGAAGTCAGAATAGAGGTGTGCGAAGTCATAGAATGGAGGTGTGTGAAGTCAGAATGGAGCTGTGTGAACTCATAGAATGGAGGTGTGTGAAGTCACAATGGAGATGTATGAAGTCATAGAATGGTGGTTTTTGAAGTCACAGAATGGAGGTGTGTGAAGTCATAGAATGGAGGTGTGTGAAGTCAGATTGGAGGTATGTGAAGTCACAGAATGGAGGTGTGTCAACTCAGAAAGGAGGTATGTGAAGTCACAGAAAGGAGGTGTGGGAAATCATAGAATGGCGGTGTGTGAAGTCACAGAATTGAGGTGTATGAAGTCAGAATGGAGGTGTGTGTATTCAGAATGGAGGTGTGTGAACTCATAGAATGGAGGTGTGTGAAGTCACAATGTAGGTGTGTGAACTCATAGAATGGAGGTGTGTGAAGTCACAGAATGGAGGTTTGTGAAGTCACAAAATGGAGGTGTGTGAAGTCATATAATGGAGGCGTGTGAAGTCAAACAATGGAGGTGTGTGAACTCAGAATGGAGGTGTGTGAAGTCACAGAATGGGGGGTGTGAAGTCAAAGAATGGAGATGTGTGAAGTCACAGAATGGAGGTGTGTGAAATCGTAGAACGGAGGTGTGTGCAGTCAGAGAATCGAGGTGTGTGAAGTCACAGAATGGAGGTGTGTGAAGTCACAGAATGGAGTTGTGTGAACTCACAATGGAGGTGAGTGAAGTCACAGAATGGAGGTGTGTGAAGTCATAGAATGGAAGTGTGTGAAGTCATAGAATGGAGGTGTGTGATGTCAGAATGGAGGTGTGTGAAGTCACAGAATGGAGGTATGTGACGTCATAAATGTTGGTGTGTGAAGTCATAGAATGGAGGTGTGAAGTCATAGAATGGAGGTGTGTGATGTCATAGAATGGAGGTGTGTGAAGTCACAGAAGGCAGGTGTGTGTAGTCACAGAATAGAGTTGTGTGAAGTCACAATGGAGGTGTGTGAATTCATAGAATGGAGGTGTGTGAAGTCAAAGAATGGAGGTGTGTGAAGTCATAGAATAGAGTTGTGTGTAGTCACAGAGTGTAGGTGTGTAAAGTCACAGAGTGGAGGTGTGTGAAGTCTCAGAATGGAGGTGTGTGAAGTCATAGAATGTTGGTTTTTGAAGACACAGAATGGAGGTGTGTGAAGTCATAGAATGGAGGTGTGAGAAGTCAGATTGGAGGTGTGTGAAGTAACATAATGGAGGTGTGTCAACTCAGAAAGGAGGTGTGTGAAGTCATAGAATGGAGGTGTGTGAAGTCATACAATGCAGGTGTGTGAAATCATGAATGGAGGTGTGGTAAGCCACAGAAATGAGGTGTTTGAAGTCAAATGGAAGTGTGTGAAGTCAGAATGGAGGTGTGTGAAGTCATAGAATGGAGGTGTGTGAAGTCATAGAATGGAGGTGTGTGAAATCATAGAATGGAGGTGTGTGAACTCATAGAATGGAGGAGTGTGAAGTCATAGAATGGAGGTGTGTGAAGTCACAGATGGAGGTGTGTGATGTCATAGGATGGAGGTGTGTGAAGTCACAGAATGGAGGTGTGTGAGATCACAGAATGGAGGTGTGTGAACTTAGAATGGAGGTGTGTGAATTCACAGAAAGGAGGTTTGTGAAGTCATAGAATAGATGTTTGTGAAGTAAGAATTAAGGTGTGTGAAGTCATAGAATGGAGGTGTGTGAAGTCACAGAATGGAAGTGTGTGAAGTCAAAATGGAGGTGTGTGAAGTCAGAGAATGGAGGTGTGTGAAGTCAGAGAATGGAAGTGTGTGAAGTCATAGAATGGAGGTGTGTCAAGTCAGAATGGAGATGTGTGAAGTCACAGAATGGAGGTGTGTGAAGTCAAAATGGAGGTGTGTGAATTCAAAGGAAGAGGTGTGTGAAGTCATAGAATGGAGGTCTGTGAAGTCATGGAATGGAGGTTTGTGAGGTCAAATATTTGAAGTGTGTGAATTTACACAAAGGAGGTGTGTGAAGTCACAGAAGGCAAGTGTGTGAAATCACAGAATAGAATTGTGTGAAATCACAATGGAGGTGTGTGAATTCATAGAATGGAGGTGTGTGAAGTGAAAGAATGGAGGTGTGTGAAGTCATAGAATGGAGGTGTGTGAAATCACAGAATGGATTTGTGTGTAGTCACAGAGTGGAGGAGTGTAAAGTCACAGATTGGAGGTGTGTGAAGTCAGATTGGAGGTGTGTGAAGTAACAGAATGGAGGTGTGTCAACTCAGAAAGGAGGTGTGTGAATTCATAGAATGGAGGTGTGTGCAGTCATAGAATGGAGGTGTTTGAAGTCATAGAATGTTGGGATTTGAAGTCACAGAATGGAGGTCTGTGAAGTCATAGAATGGAGGTGTGTGAAGTCAGATTGGAGGTGTGTGAAGTAACAGAATGGAGGTGTGTCAACTCAGAAAGGAGGTGTGTGAAGTCATACAATGGAGGTGTGTGAAGTCACAGAATGGAGGTGTGTGAAGTCACAGAATGGAGGTGTGTGAACTCAGAATGGAGGTGTGTGAATTCACATAAGGGAGGTTTGTGAAGTCATAGAATGGATGTTTCTAAAGTAAGAATGAAGTTGTGTGAAGCCATAGAATGGAGGTGTGTGAAGTCATAATGCAAGTTGTGAAGTCAAACAATGGAGGTGTGTGAAGTCACAGAATGGAGGTGTGTGAAGTCACAGAATGGAAGTGTGTGAAGTAAAAATGGAGGTGTGTGAAGTCAGAGAATGGAGGTGTGTGAAGTCAAATCATGGACGTGTCTGAAGTCAAAATTGTGGTGTGTGAAGTCACAAATGGAGGTGTGTGTAGTCACAGAATGGAGGAGTGTGAAGTCAAAATGGAGGTGTGTGAAGTCAAAGAATGGATGTGTTTGAAGTCATAGAATGGAGGTGTATGAAGTCACGGAATGGAGGTTTGTGAAGTCAAAGATTGGATTTGTGTGAATTTACACAATGGAGGTGTGTGAAGTCATAGAATGGAGGTGTGTGAAGTCAGAGAATGGAGGTGTGTGAAGTCAGAATGCAGGTGTGTGAAGTCATAGAATTGAGGTGTGTGAAGTCATAGAATGGAGGTGTGTGAAGTCATAGATTGAAAGTGTGTGAAGTCATAGAATGGAGGTGTGTGAAGTCACAGAATGGAGGTATGTGACGTCATAAATTTTGGTGTGTGAAGTCATAGAATGGAGGTGTGAAGTCATAGAATGGAGGTGTGTGAAGTCATAGAATGGAGGTGTGTGAAGTCACAGAAGGCAGGTGTGTGAAGTCACAGAATAGAGTTGTGTGAATCACAATGGAGGTGTGTGAATTCATAGAATGGAGGTGTGTGAAGTCAAAGAATGGATGTGTGTGAAGTCATAGAATGGAGTTGTGTGTAGTCACAGAGTGTAGGTGTGTAAAGTCACAGAGTGGAGGTGTGTGAAGTCTCAGAATGGAGGTGTGTGAAGTCATAGAATGTTGGTTTTTGAAGACACAGAATGGAGGGGTGTGAAGTCATAGAATGGAGGTGTGTGAAGTCAGATTGGGGGTGTGTGAAGTAACATAATGGAGGTGTGTCATCTCAGAAAGGAGGTGTGTGAAGTGATAGAATGGAGGTGTGTGAAGTCATAGAATGGAGGTGTGTGAACTCATACAATGGAGAAGTGTGAAGTCATGGAATGGAGGTGTGTGAAGTCACAGATGGAGGTGTGTGAAGTCATAGGATGGAGGTGTGTGAAGTCACAGAATGGAGGTGTGTGAAGTCACAGAATGGAGGTGTGTGAACTTAGAATGGAGGTGTGTGAATTCACAGAAGGGAGGTTTGTGAAGTCAAAGAATAGATGTTTCTGAAGTCAGAATGAAGGTGTGTGAAGTCATAGAATGGAGGTGTGTGAAGTCATAGAATAGAGGTGTGTGAAGTCATAGATTGGAAGTGTGTGAAGTCATAGAATGGAGGTGTGGGAATTCATAGAATGGAGGTGTGTGAAGTTATAGAATGGAGGTGTGTGAAGTCATAGAAGGGAGGTGTGTGAAGTCACAGAATCGAGTTGTGTGAAGTCACAATGGAGGTGTGTGAAGTCATAGAATGGAGGTGTGTGAAGTCAGAATAGAGGTGTGCGAAGTCGTAGAATGGAGGTGTGTGAAGTCAGATTGGAGGTGTGTGAACTCATAGAATGGAGGTGTGTGAAGTCACAATGGAGGTGTGTGAAGTCATAGAATGGGGGTTTTTGAAGTCACAGAATGGAGGTGTGTGAAGTCATAGAATGGAGTTGTGGGAAGTAAAAATGGAGTTTGTGAACTCATAGAATGAATGTCTGTGAACAAATAGAATGGAGGTTGTGAAGTCATGGAATGGAGGTGTGTGAAGTCAAAGAATGGTGGTGTGTGAAGTCAAACAATAGAGGTGTGTGAGGTGAAAATGGAGGTGTGTGAAGTCAAACTGGAGGTGTGTGAAGTCAAAGAATGGAGGTCTGTGAAGTCATCGAATGGAGGAATGTAAAGTCATGTCATGGAGGTGTGTGAAGTCACAGAATGGAGGTGTGTGAAGTCAGAATTGAGGTGTGCTAAGTCATATAATGGAGGTGTGTGAAGTCAGAATGGAGGTGTGTGAAGTCATAGAATGGAGGTGTGTGAAGTCAGAATGGACGTGTGTGAACTCATAGAATGGAGGTGTGTGAAGTCACAATGGAGGTGTGTGAAGTCATAGAATGGTGGTGTGTGAAGTTACAGAATGGAGGTGTGGAAGTCATAGAATGGAGGTGTGTGAAGTCAGAAATTGAGGTGTGTGAAGTCACAGAATATAGGTGTGGGAATTCAGAATGGAGCTGTGTAAAGTCATAGAATGGAGGTGTGTGAAGTCATGGAATGGAGGTGTGTGAAATCATAGAATGGAGGTGTGTGAAGTCACAGAATTGAGGTGTGTGAACACATAGAATGGAGGTGTGGAAAATCACAATGGAGGTGTGTGAAGTCATAGAATAGAGGTGTGTGAAGTCACAGAAGGAGGTGTGTGAAGTCATAGAAAGGAGCTGTTTGAATTCAGAATGGAGGTGTGTGAAGTCACAGAATGGAGGTTTGTGAACTCACAGAATGGAGGTGTGTGAAGTCATAGAATGGATGTTTCTGAAGTAAGAATGAAGGTGTGTGAAGTCATAGAATGGAGGTGTGTGAAGTCAAAATGGAGGTTTGTGAACTCATAGAATAGAGATGTGTGACCTCATAGAATGGAGGTGTGTGAAATCCAAGAATGGAGGTGTGTGAAATCAAACAATCGAGGTGTGTGAAGTTACAGAATGGAGGTGTGTGAAGTCACAGAATTGAAGTGTGTGAAGTCAAAATTAAGGTGTGTGAAGTCACAAATGGAGGTGTGTGAAGTCAAAGAAAGGAGGTGTTTGAAGTCATAGAATGGAGGTGTATGAAGTCATGGAATGGAGGTTTGTGAAGTCATAGAATGGAGATTTGTGAAGTCATAGAATGGATGTGTGTGAAGTCAGAATGGAGATGTGTGAAGTCACAGAATGGAGGTGCGTGAAGTCAAAGAATATTGGTGTGTGAAGTCATAAAAGGAGGTGTGTGAAGTCTTAGAATGGAGTTGTGTGAAGGCATAGAATGGAGGGGTGTGAAGTCAAAGAATGGCGGTATGTGAAATCACAGAATGGAGGGGTCTGAAGTCAAAATAGAGGTGTGTGAAGTCATAGAATGGAGGTGTGTGAAGTCAGAATTGAGCTGTGTGAACTCATAGAATGGAGGTGTGTGAAGTCACAATGGAGATGTGTGAAGTCATAGAATGGTGGTTTTTGAAGTCACAGAATGGAGGTGTGTGAAGTCATAGAATGGAGGTGTGAGAAGTCATAGAATGGAGGTGTGTGAAGTCACAGAAGGCAGGTGTGTGAAGTCACAGAATAGAGTTGTGTTAAGTCACAATGGAGGTGTGTGAATTCATAGAATGGAGGTGTGTGAAGTCAAAGAATGGAGGTGTGTGAAGTCATAGAATGGAGTTGTGTGTAGTCACAGAGTGTAGGTGTGTAAAGTCACAGAGTGGAGGTGTGTGAAGTCTCAGAATGGAGGTGTGTGAAGTCATAGAATGTTGGTTTTTGAAGACACAGAATGGAGGTGTGTGAAGTCATAGAATGGAGGTGTGTGAAGTCAGATTGGAGGTGTGTGAAGTAACATAATGGAGGTGTGTCATCTCAGAAAGGAGGTGTGTGAAGTGATAGAATGGAAGTGTGTGAAGTCATAGAATGCAGGTGTGTGAAATCATGAATGGAGGTGTGGTAAGCCACAGAAATGAGGTGTTTGAAGTCAAAATGGAAGTGTGTGAAGTCAGAATGGAGGTGTGTGAAGTCATAGAATGGAGGTGTGTGAAGTCATAGAATGGAGGTGTGTGAACTCATAGAATGGAGGAGTGTGAAGTCATAGAATGGAGGTGTGTGAAGTCACAGATGGAGGTGTGTGAAGTCGTAGGATGGAGGTGTGTGAAGTCATAGGATGGAGGTGTGCGAAGTCACAGAATGGAGGTGTGTGAAGTCACAGAATGGAGGTGTGTGAACTTAGAATGGAGGTGTGTGAATTCACAGAAGGGAGGTTTGTGAAGTCAAAGAATAGATGTTTCTGAAGTCAGAATGAAGGTGTGTGAAGTCATAGAATGGAGGTGTGTGAAGTCATAGAATGGAGGTGTGTGAAGTCATAGATTGGAAGTGTGTGAAGTCATAGAATGGAGCTGTGGGAAGTCATAGAATGGAGGTGTGTGAAGTTATAGAATGGAGGTGTGTGAAGTCACAGAAGGGAGGTGTGTGAAGTCACAGAATCGAGTTGTGTGAAGTCACAGTGGAGGTGTGTGAAGTCATAGAATGGAGGTGTGTGAAGTCAGAATAGAGGTGTGAGAAGTCGTAGAATGGAGGTGTGTGAAGTCAGATTGGAGGTGTGTGAACTCATAGAATGGAGGTGTGTGAAGTCACAATGGAGGTGTGTGAAGTCATAGAATGGGGGTTTTTGAAGTCACAGAATGGAGGTGTGTGAAGTCATAGAATGGAGTTGTGGGAAGTAAAAATGGAGTTTGTGAACTCATAGAATGAATGTATGTGAACAAATAGAATGGAGGTTGTGAAGTCATGGAATGGAGGTGTGTGAAGTCAAAGAATGGTGGTGTGTGAAGTCAAACAAAGAGGTGTGTGAGGTGAAAAAATGGAGGTGTGTGAAGTCACAAAATGGATGTGTGTGAAGTCAAAACGGAGGTGTGTGATGTCCCAAAATGGAGGTGTGTGAAGTCACAGAATGAAGGTGTGTGAAGTCAAAAAGGTGGTGTGTGAAGTCACAAATGGACGTGTGTAAAGTCACAGAATGGAGGTGTGTGAAGTCAAAATGGAGTTGTGTGAAGTCAAAGAATGGAGGTGTGTGAAGTCATCGAATGGAGGAATGTAAAGTCATGTCATGGAGGTGTGTGAAGTCACAGAATGGAGGTGTGTGAAGTCAGAATTGAGGTGTGCTAAGTCATATAATGGAGGTGTGTGAAGTCAGAATGGAGGTGTGTGAAGTCATAGAATGGAGGTGTGTGAAGTCAGAATGGACGTGTGTGAACTCATAGAATGGAGGTGTGTGAAGTCACAATGGAGGTGTGTGAAGTCATAGAATGGTGTTGTGTGAAGTTACAGAATGGAGGTGTGGAAGTCATAGAATGGAGGTGTGTGAAGTCAGAAATTGAGGTGTGTGAAGTCACAGAATATAGGTGTGGGAATTCAGAATGGAGGTGTGTGAAGTTATAGAATGGAGGTGTGTGAAGTCATGGAATGGAGGTGTGTGAAGTCATAGAATGGAGGTGTGTGAAGTCACAGAATGGAGGTGTGTGAACACATAGAATGGAGGTGTGGAAAATCACAATGGAGGTGTGTGAAGTCATAGAATAGAGGTGTGTGAAGTCACAGAAGGAGGTGTGTGAAGTCATAGAAAGGAGCTGTGTGAATTCAGAATGGAGGTGTGTGAAGTCACAGAATGGAGGTTTGTGAACTCACAGAATGGAGGTGTGTGAAGTCATAGAATGGATGTTTCTGAAGTAAGAATGAAGGTGTGTGAAGTCATAGAATGGAGGTGTGTGAAGTCAAAATGGAGGTTTGTGAACTCACAGAATAGAGATGTGTGACCTCATAGAATGGAGGTGTGTGAAGTCATGGAATGGAGGTGTGTGAAATCCAAGAATGGAGGTGTGTGAAATCAAACAATCGAGGTGTGTGAAGTCACAGAATGGAGGTGTGTGAAGTCACAGAATTGAAGTGTGTGAAGTCAAAATTAAGGTGTGTGAAATCACAGAATGGAGGTGTGTGAAGTCACAGAATTGAAGTGTGTGAAGTCAAAATTAAGGTGTGTGAAGTCACAAATGGAGGTGTGTGAAGTCACAGAATTGTGGTGTGTGAAGTCAAAATGGAGGTGTGTGAAGTCAAAGAAAGGAGGTGTTTGAAGTCATAGAATGGAGGTGTATGAAGTCATGGAATGGAGGTTTGTGAATTCATAGATTGGAGATTTGTGAAGTCATAGAATGGATGTGTGTGAAGTCAGAATGGAGATGTGTGAAGTCACAGAATGGAGGTGTGTGAAGTCAAAGAATATTGGTGTGTGAAGTCATAGAATGGAGGTTTGTGAAGTCTTAGAATGGAGGTGTGTGAAGGCATAGAATGGAGGTGTGTGAAGTCACAGGAGGAAGGTGTGTGAAGTCACAGAATGGAGGTGTGTAAAGTCACAGAGTGGAGGTGTGTGAAGGCACAGAATGGAGGGGTGTGAAGTCAAAGAATGGCGGTATGTGAAGTCAGAGAATGGAGGGGTGTGAAGTCAGAATAGAGGTGTGCGAAGTCATAGAATGGAGGTGTGTGAAGTCAGAATGGAGCTGTGTGAACTCATAGAATGGAGGTGTGTGAAGTCACAATGGAGATGTATGAAGTCATAGAATGGTGGTTTTTGAAGTCACAGAATGGAGGTGTGTGAAGTCATAGAATGGAGGTGTGTGAAGTCAGATTGGAGGTATGTGAAGTCACAGAATGGAGGTGTGTCAACTCAGAAAGGAGGTATGTGAAGTCACAGAAAGGAGGTGTGGGAAATCATAGAATGGCGGTGTGTGAAGTCACAGAATTGAGGTGTATGAAGTCAGAATGGAGGTGTGTGTATTCAGAATGGAGGTGTGTGAACTCATAGAATGGAGGTGTGTGAAGTCACAATGTAGGTGTGTGAAGTCATAGAATGGAGGTGTGTGAAGTCACAGAATGGAGGTTTGTGAAGTCACAAAATGGAGGTGTGTGAAGTCATATAATGGAGGCGTGTGAAGTCAAACAATGGAGGTGTGTGAACTCAGAATGGAGGTGTGTGAAGTCACAGAATGGAGGGGTGTGAAGTCAAAGAATGGAGATGTGTGAAGTCACAGAATGGAGGTGTGTGAAATCGTAGAACGGAGGTGTGTGCAGTCAGAGAATCGAGGTGTGTGAAGTCACAGAATGGAGGTGTGTGAAGTCACAGAATGGAGTTGTGTGAACTCACAATGGAGGTGAGTGAAGTCACAGAATGGAGGTGTGTGAAGTCATAGAATGGAGGTGTGTGAAGTCATAGAATGGAGGTGTGTGATGTCAGAATGGAGGTGTGTGAAGTCACAGAATGGAGGTATGTGACGTCATAAATGTTGGTGTGTGAAGTCATAGAATGGAGGTGTGAAGTCATAGAATGGAGGTGTGTGAAGTCATAGAATGGAGGTGTGTGAAGTCACAGAAGGCAGGTGTGTGTAGTCACAGAATAGAGTTGTGTGAAGTCACAATGGAGGTGTGTGAATTCATAGAATGGAGGTGTGTGAAGTCAAAGAATGGAGGTGTGTGAAGTCATAGAATAGAGTTGTGTGTAGTCACAGAGTGTAGGTGTGTAAAGTCACAGAGTGGAGGTGTGTGAAGTCTCAGAATGGAGGTGTGTGAAGTCATAGAATGTTGGTTTTTGAAGACACAGAATGGAGGTGTGTGAAGTCATAGAATGGAGGTGTGAGAAGTCAGATTGGAGGTGTGTGAAGTAACATAATGGAGGTGTGTCAACTCAGAAAGGAGGTGTGTGAAGTCATAGAATGGAGGTGTGTGAAGTCATACAATGCAGGTGTGTGAAATCATGAATGGAGGTGTGGTAAGCCACAGAAATGAGGTGTTTGAAGTCAAATGGAAGTGTGTGAAGTCAGAATGGAGGTGTGTGAAGTCATAGAATGGAGGTGTGTGAAGTCATAGAATGGAGGTGTGTGAAATCATAGAATGGAGGTGTGTGAACTCATAGAATGGAGGAGTGTGAAGTCATAGAATGGAGGTGTGTGAAGTCACAGATGGAGGTGTGTGATGTCATAGGATGGAGGTGTGTGAAGTCACAGAATGGAGGTGTGTGAGATCACAGAATGGAGGTGTGTGAACTTAGAATGGAGGTGTGTGAATTCACAGAAAGGAGGTTTGTGAAGTCATAGAATAGATGTTTGTGAAGTAAGAATTAAGGTGTGTGAAGTCATAGAATGGAGGTGTGTGAAGTCACAGAATGGATGTGTGTGAAGTCAAAATGGAGGTGTGTGAAGTCAGAGAATGGAGGTGTGTGAAGTCAGAGAATGGAAGTGTGTGAAGTCATAGAATGGAGGTGTGTCAAGTCAGAATGGAGATGTGTGAAGGCACAGAATGGAGGTGTGTGAAGTCATAGAATGTTGGTGTGTGAAGTCATACAATGGAGGTGTATGAAGTCATAGAATGGAGGTGTGTGAAGTCATAGGATGGAGGTGTGTGAAGTCACAGATGGAGGTGTGTGAAGTCATAGGATGGAGGTGTGTGAATCACAGAATGGAGGTGTGTGAAGTCACAGAATGGAGGTGTGTGAACTTAGAATGGAGGTGTGTGAATTCACAGATGGGAGGTTTGTGAAGTCAAAGAATAGATGTTTCTGAAGTCAGAATGAAGGTGTGTGAAGTCATAGAATGGAGGTGTGTGAAGTCATAAAATGGAGGTTTGTGAAGTCATAGATTGGAAGTGTGTGAAGTCATAGAATGGAGGTGTGGGAATTCATAGAATGGAGGTGTGTGAAGTTATAGAATGGAGGTGTGTGAAGTCATAGAAGGGAGGTGTGTGAAGTCACAGAATCGAGTTGTGTGAAGTCACAATGGAGGTGTGTGAAGTCATAGAATGGAGGTGTGTAAAGTCAGAATAGAGGTGTGCGAAGTCGTAGAATGGTGGTGTGTGAAGTCAGATTGGAGGTGTGTGAACTCATAGAATGGAGGTGTGTGAAGTCACAATGGAGGTGTGTGAAGTCATAGAATGGGGGTTTTTGAAGTCACAGAATGGAGGTGTGTGAAGTCATAGAATGGAGTTGTGGGAAGTAAAAATGGAGTTTGTGAACTCATAGAATGAATGTCTGTGAACAAATAGAATGGAGGTTGTGAAGTCATGGAATGGAGGTGTGTGAAGTCAAAGAATGGTGGTGTGTGAAGTCAAACAATAGAGGTGTGTGAGGTGAAATTGGAGGTGTGTGAAGTCAAACTGGAGGTGTGTGAAGTCAAAGAATGGAGGTCTGTGAAGTCATCGAATGGAGGAATGTAAAGTCATGTCATGGAGGTGTGTGAAGTCACAGAATGGAGGTGTGTGAAGTCATAGAATGGAGGTGTGTGAAGTCATAGAATGGAGGTGTGTGAAGTCACAGAAGGCAGGTGTGTGAAGTCACAGAATAGAGTTGTGTGAAGTCACAATGGAGGTGTGTGAATTCATAGAATGGAGGTGTGTGAAGTCAAAGAATGGAGGTGTGTGAAGTCATAGAATGGAGTTGTGTGTAGTCACAGAGTGTAGGTGTGTAAAGTCACAGAGTGGAGGTGTGTGAAGTCTCAGAATGGAGGTGTGTGAAGTCATAGAATGTTGGTTTTTGAAGACACAGAATGGAGGTGTGTGAAGTCATAGAATGGAGGTGTGTGAAGTCAGATTGGAGGTGTGTGAAGTAACATAATGGAGGTGTGTCAACTCAGAAAGGAGGTGTGTGAAGTGATAGAATGGAAGTGTGTGAAGTCATAGAATGCAGGTGTGTGAAATCATGAATGGAGGTGTGGTAAGCCACAGAAATGAGGTGTTTGAAGTCAAAATGGAAGTGTGTGAAGTCAGAATGGAGGTGTGTGAAGTCATAGAATGGAGGTGTGTGAAGTCATAGAATGGAGGTGTGTGAACTCATAGAATGGAGGAGTGTGAAGTCATAGAATGGAGGTGTGTGAAGTCACAGATGGAGGTGTGTGAAGTCATAGGATGGAGGTGTGTGAAGTCATAGGATGGAGGTGTGTGAAGTCACAGAATGGAGGTGTGTGAAGTCACAGAATGGAGGTGTGTGAACTTAGAATGGAGGTGTGTGAATTCACAGAAGGGAGGTTTGTGAAGTCAAAGAATAGATGTTTCTGAAGTCAGAATGAAGGTGTGTGAAGTCATAGAATGGAGGTGTGTGAAGTCATAGAATGGAGGTGTGTGAAGTCATAGATTGGAAGTGTGTGAAGTCATAGAATGGAGCTGTGGGAAGTCATAGAATGGAGGTGTGTGAAGTTATAGAATCGAGTTGTGTGAAGTCACAATGGAGGTGTGTGAAGTCATAGAATGGAGGTGTGTGAAGTCAGAATAGAGGTGTGCGAAGTCGTAGAATGGAGGTGTGTGAAGTCAGATTGGAGGTGTGTGAACTCATAGAATGGAGGTGTGTGAAGTCACAATGGAGGTGTGTGAAGTCATAGAATGGGGGTTTTTGAAGTCACAGAATGGAGGTGTGTGAAGTCATAGAATGAAGTTGTGGGAAGTAAAAATGGAGTTTGTGAACAGATAGAATGAATGTATGTGAACAAATAGAATGGAGGTTGTGAAGTCATGGAATGGTGGTGTGTGAAGTCAAACAATAGAGGTGTGTGAGGTGAAACAATGGAGGTGTGTGAAGTCACAAAATGGATGTGTGTGAAGTCAAAACGGAGGTGTGTGAAGTCCCAAAATGGAGGTGTGTGAAGTCACCGAATGAAGGTGTGTGAAGTCAAAAAGGTGGTGTGTGAAGTCACAAATGGACGTGTGTAAAGTCACAGAATGGAGGTGTGTGAAGTCAAAATGGAGGTGTGTGAAGTCAAAGAATGGAGGTGTGTGAAGTCATCGAATGGAGGAATGTAAAGTCATGTCATGGAGGTGTGTGAAGTCACAGAATGGAGGTGTGTGAAGTCAGAATTGAGGTGTGCTAAGTCATATAATGGAGGTGTGTGAAGTCAGAATATAGGTGTGTGAAGCTATAGAATGGAGGTGTGTGAAGTCAGAATGGACGTGTGTGAACTCATAGAATGGAGGTGTGTGAAGTCACAATGGAGGTGTGTGAAGTCATAGAATGGTGTTGTGTGAAGTTACAGAATGGAGGTGTGGAAGTCATAGAATGGAGGTGTGTGAAGTCAGAAATTGAGGTGTGTGAAGTCACAGAATATAGGTGTGGGAATTCAGAATGGAGGTGTGTGAAGTTATAGAATGGAGGTGTGTGAAGTCATGGAATGGAGGTGTGTGAAGTCATAGAATGGAGGTGTGTGAAGTCACAGAATGGAGGTGTGTGAACACATAGAATGGAGGTGTGGAAAATCACAATGGAGGTGTGTGAAGTCATAGAATAGAGGTGTGTGAAGTCACAGAAGGAGGTGTGTGAAGTCATAGAAAGGAGCTGTGTGAATTCAGAATGGGGGTGTGTGAAGTCACAGAATGGAGGTTTGTGAAGTCACAGAATGGAGGTGTGTGAAGTCATAGAATGGATGTTTCTGAAGTAAGAATGAAGGTGTGTGAAGTCATAGAATGGAGGTGTGTGAAGTCAAAATGGAGGTTTGTGAACTCACAGAATAGAGATGTGTGACCTCATAGAATGGAGGTGTGTGAAGTCATGGAATGGAGGTGTGTGAAATCCAAGAATGGAGGTGTGTGAAATCAAACAATCGAGGTGTGTGAAGTCACAGAATGGAGGTGTGTGAAGTCACAGAATTGAAGTGTGTGAAGTCAAAATTAAGGTGTGTGAAATCACAGAATGGAGGTGTGTGAAGTCACAGAATTGAAGTGTGTGAAGTCAAAATTAAGGTGTGTGAAGTCACAAATGGAGGTGTGTGAAGTCACAGAATTGTGGTGTGTGAAGTCAAAATGGAGGTGTGTGAAGTCAAAGAAAGGAGGTGTTTGAAGTCATAGAATGGAGGTGTATGAAGTCATGGAATGGAGGTTTGTGAATTCATAGAATGGAGATTTGTGAAGTCATAGAATGGATGTGTGTGAAGTCAGAATGGAGATGTGTGAAGTCACAGAATGGAGGTGTGTGAAGTCAAAGAATATTGGTGTGTGAAGTCATAGAATGGAGGTTTGTGAAGTCTTAGAATGGAGGTGTGTGAAGGCATAGAATGGAGGTGTGTGAAGTCACAGAGTGGAGGTGTGTGAAGGCACAGAATGGAGGGGTGTGAAGTCAAAGAATGGCGGTATGTGAAGTCAGAGAATGGAGGGGTATGAAGTCAGAATAGAGGTGTGCGAAGTCATAGAATGGCGGTGTGTGAAGTCAGAATGGAGCTGTGTGAACTCATAGAATGGACTGTGTGAAGTCACAATGGAGATGTATGAAGTCATAGAATGGTGGTTTTTGAAGTCACAGAATGGAGGTGTGTGAAGTCATAGAATGGAGGTGTGTGAAGTCAGATTGGAGGTATGTGAAGTCACAGAATGGAGGTGTGTCAACTCAGAAAGGAGGTATGTGAAGTCACAGAAAGGAGGTGTGGGAAATCATAGAATGGCGGTGTGTGAAGTCACAGAATTGAGGTGTATGAAGTCAGAATGGAGGTGTGTGTATTCAGAATGGAGGTGTGTGAACTCATAGAATGGAGGTGTGTGAAGTCACAATGTAGGTGTGTGAAGTCATAGAATGGAGGTGTGTGAAGTCACAGAATGGAGGTTTGTGAAGTCACAAAATGGAGGTGTGTGAAGTCATATAATGGAGGCGTGTGAAGTCAAACAATGGAGGTGTGTGAACTCAGAATGGAGGTGTGTGAAGTCACAGAATGGAGGGGTGTGAAGTCAAAGAATGGAGATGTGTGAAGTCACAGAATGGAGGTGTGTGAAATCGTAGAACGGAGGTGTGTGCAGTCAGAGAATCGAGGTGTGTGAAGTCACAGAATGGAGGTGTGTGAAGTCACAGAATGGAGTTGTGTGAACTCACAATGGAGGTGAGTGAAGTCACAGAATGGAGGTGTGTGAAGTCATAGAATGGAAGTGTGTGAAGTCATAGAATGGAGGTGTGTGATGTCAGAATGGAGGTGTGTGAAGTCACAGAATGGAGGTATGTGACGTCATAAATGTTGGTGTGTGAAGTCATAGAATGGAGGTGTGAAGTCATAGAATGGAGGTGTGTGATGTCATAGAATGGAGGTGTGTGAAGTCACAGAAGGCAGGTGTGTGTAGTCACAGAATAGAGTTGTGTGAAGTCACAATGGAGGTGTGTGAATTCATAGAATGGAGGTGAGTGAAGTCAAAGAATGGAGGTGTGTGAAGTCATAGAATAGAGTTGTGTGTAGTCACAGAGTGTAGGTGTGTAAAGTCACAGAGTGGAGGTGTGTGAAGTCTCAGAATGGAGGTGTGTGAAGTCATAGAATGTTGGTTTTTGAAGACACAGAATGGAGGTGTGTGAAGTCATAGAATGGAGGTGTGTGAAGTCAGATTGGAGGTGTGTGAAGTAACATAATGGAGGTGTGTCAACTCAGAAAGGAGGTGTGTGAAGTCATAGAATGGAGGTGTGTGAAGTCATAGAATGCAGGTGTGTGAAATCATGAATGGAGGTGTGGTAAGCCACAGAAATGAGGTGTTTGAAGTCAAATGGAAGTGTGTGAAGTCAGAATGGAGGTGTGTGAAGTCATAGAATGGAGGTGTGTGAAGTCATAGAATGGAGGTGTGTGAAATCATAGAATGGAGGTGTGTGAACTCATAGAATGGAGGAGTGTGAAGTCATAGAATGGAGGTGTGTGAAGTCACAGATGGAGGTGTGTGATGTCATAGGATGGAGGTGTGTGAAGTCACAGAATGGAGGTGTGTGAGATCACAGAATGGAGGTGTGTGAACTTAGAATGGAGGTGTGTGAATTCACAGAAAGGAGGTTTTTGAAGTCATAGAATAGATGTTTGTGAAGTAAGAATTAAGGTGTGTGAAGTCATAGAATGGAGGTGTGTGAAGTCACAGAATGGAAGTGTGTGAAGGCACAGAATGGAGGTGTGTGAAGTCAGAGAATGGAGGTGTGTGAAGTCAGAGAATGGAAGTGTGTGAAGTCATAGAATGGAGGTGTGTCAAGTCAGAATGGAGATGTGTGAAGGCACAGAATGGAGGTGTGTGAAGTCATAGAATGTTGGTGTGTGAAGTCATACAATGGAGGTGTATGAAGTCATAGAATGGAGGTGTGTGAAGTCATAGGATGGAGGTGTGTGAAGTCACAGATGGAGGTGTGTGAAGTCATAGGATGGAGGTGTGTGAATCACAGAATGGAGGTGTGTGAAGTCAAAGAATGGAGGTGTGTGAACTTAGAATGGAGGTGTGTGAATTCACAGAAGGGAGGTTTGTGAAGTCAAAGAATAGATGTTTCTGAAGTCAGAATGAAGGTGTGTGAAGTCATAGAATGGAGGTGTGTGAAGTCATAGAATGGAGGTTTGTGAAGTCATAGATTGGAAGTGTGTGAAGTCATAGAATGGAGGTGTGGGAATTCATAGAATGGAGGTGTGTGAAGTTATAGAATGGAGGTGTGTGAAGTCATAGAAGGGAGGTGTGTGAAGTCACAGAATCGAGTTGTGTGAAGTCACAATGGAGGTGTGTGAAGGCATAGAATGGAGGTGTGTAAAGTCAGAATAGAGGTGTGCGAAGTCGTAGATTGGAGGTGTGTGAAGTCAGATTGGAGGTGTGTGAACGCATAGAATGGAGGTGTGTGAAGTCACAATGGAGGTGTGTGAAGTCATAGAATGGGGGTTTTTGAAGTCACAGAATGGAGGTGTGTGAAGTCATAGAATGGAGTTGTGGGAAGTAAAAATGGAGTTTGTGAACTCATAGAATGAATGTCTGTGAACAAATAGAATGGAGGTTGTGAAGTCATGGAATGGAGGTGTGTGAAGTCACAGATGGAGGTGTGTGATGTCATAGGATGGAGGTGTGTGAAGTCACAGAATGGAGGTGTGTGAGATCACAGAATGGAGGTGTGTGAACTTAGAATGGAGGTGTGTGAATTCACAGAAAGGAGGTTTTTGAAGTCATAGAATAGATGTTTGTGAAGTAAGAATTAAGGTGTGTGAAGTCATAGAATGGAGGTGTGTGAAGTCACAGATGGAGGTGTGTGATGTCATAGGATGGAGGTGTGTGAAGTCACAGAATGGAGGTGTGTGAGATCACAGAATGGAGGTGTGTGAACTTAGAATGGAGGTGTGTGAATTCACAGAAAGGAGGTTTTTGAAGTCATAGAATAGATGTTTGTGAAGTAAGAATTAAGGTGTGTGAAGTCATAGAATGGAGGTGTGTGAAGTCACAGAATGGAAGTGTGTGAAGGCACAGAATGGAGGTGTGTGAAGTCAGAGAATGGAGGTGTGTGAAGTCAGAGAATGGAAGTGTGTGAAGTCATAGAATGGAGGTGTGTCAAGTCAGAATGGAGATGTGTGAAGGCACAGAATGGAGGTGTGTGAAGTCATAGAATGTTGGTGTGTGAAGTCATACAATGGAGGTGTATGAAGTCATAGAATGGAGGTGTGTGAAGTCATAGGATGGAGGTGTGTGAAGTCACAGATGGAGGTGTGTGAAGTCATAGGATGGAGGTGTGTGAATCACAGAATGGAGGTGTGTGAAGTCAAAGAATGGAGGTGTGTGAACTTAGAATGGAGGTGTGTGAATTCACAGAAGGGAGGTTTGTGAAGTCAAAGAATAGATGTTTCTGAAGTCAGAATGAAGGTGTGTGAAGTCATAGAATGGAGGTGTGTGAAGTCATAGAATGGAGGTTTGTGAAGTCATAGATTGGAAGTGTGTGAAGTCATAGAATGGAGGTGTGGGAATTCATAGAATGGAGGTGTGTGAAGTTATAGAATGGAGGTGTGTGAAGTCATAGAAGGGAGGTGTGTGAAGTCACAGAATCGAGTTGTGTGAAGTCACAATGGAGGTGTGTGAAGGCATAGAATGGAGGTGTGTAAAGTCAGAATAGAGGTGTGCGAAGTCGTAGATTGGAGGTGTGTGAAGTCAGATTGGAGGTGTGTGAACGCATAGAATGGAGGTGTGTGAAGTCACAATGGAGGTGTGTGAAGTCATAGAATGGGGGTTTTTGAAGTCACAGAATGGAGGTGTGTGAAGTCATAGAATGGAGTTGTGGGAAGTAAAAATGGAGTTTGTGAACTCATAGAATGAATGTCTGTGAACAAATAGAATGGAGGTTGTGAAGTCATGGAATGGAGGTGTGTGAAGTCAAAGAATGGAGGTGTGTGAAGTCAAACTGGAGGTGTGTGAAGTCAAAGAATGGAGGTCTGTGAAGTCATCGAATGGAGGAATGTAAAGTCATGTCATGGAGGTGTGTGAAGTCACAGAATGGAGGTGTGTGAAGTCAGAATTGAGGTGTGCTAAGTCATATAATGGAGGTGTGTGAAGTCAGAATGGAGGTGTGTGAAGTCATAGAATGGAGGTGTGTGAAGTCAGAATGGACGTGTGTGAACTCATAGAATGGAGGTGTGTGAAGTCACAATGGAGGTGTGTGAAGTCATAGAATGGTGGTGTGTGAAGTTACAGAATGGAGGTGTGGAAGTCATAGAATGGAGGTGTGTGAAGTCAGAAATTGAGGTGTGTGAAGTCACAGAATATAGGTGTGGGAATTCAGAATGGAGCTGTGTGAAGTCATAGAATGGAGGTGTGTGAAGTCATGGAATGGAGGTGTGTGAAATCATAGAATGGAGGTGTGTGAAGTCACAGAATTGAGGTGTGTGAACACATAGAATGGAGGTGTGGAAAATCACAATGGAGGTGTGTGAAGTCATAGAATAGAGGTGTGTGAAGTCACAGAAGGAGGTGTGTGAAGTCATAGAAAGGAGCTGTGTGAATTCAGAATGGAGGTGTGTGAAGTCACAGAATGGAGGTTTGTGAACTCACAGAATGGAGGTGTGTGAAGTCATAGAATGGATGTTTCTGAAGTAAGAATGAAGGTGTGTGAAGTCATAGAATGGAGGTGTGTGAAGTCAAAATGGAGGTTTGTGAACTCATAGAATAGAGATGGGTGACCTCATAGAATGGAGGTGTGTGAAATCCAAGAATGGAGGTGTGTGAAATCAAACAATCGAGGTGTGTGAAGTCACAGAACGGAGGTGTGTGAAGTCACAGAATTGAAGTGTGTGAAGTCAAAATTAAGGTGTATGAAGTCACAAATGGAGGTGTGTGAAGTCAAAGAAAGGAGGTGTTTGAAGTCATAGACTGGAGGTGTATGAAGTCATGGAATGGAGGTTTGTGAAGTCATAGAATGGAGATTTGTGAAGTCATAGAATGGATGTGTGTGAAGTCAGAATGGAGATGTGTAAAGTCACAGAATGGAGGTGCGTGAAGTCAAAGAATATTGGTGTGTGAAGTCATAGAAAGGAGGTGTGTGAAGTCTTAGAATGGAGGTGTGTGAAGGCATAGAATGGAGGTGTGTGAAGTCACAGAAGGAAGGTGTGTGAAGTCACAGAATGGAGGTGTGTAAAGTCACAGAGTGGAGGTGTGTGAAGGCACAGAATGGAAGGGTGTGAAGTCAAAGAATGGCGGTATGTGAAGTCACAGAATGGAGGGGTGTGAAGTGAGAATAGAGTGTGCGAAGTCATAGAATGGAGGTGTGTGAAGTCAGAATGGAGCTGTGTGAACTCATAGAATGGAGGTGTGTGAAGTCACAATGGAGATGTGTGAAGTCATAGAATGGTGGTTTTTGAAGTCACAGAATGGAGGTGTGTGAAGTCATAGAATGGAGGTGTGTGAAGTCATAGAATGGAGGTGTGTGAAGTCACAGAAGGCAGGTGTGTGAAGTCACAGAATAGAGTTGTGTGAAGTCACAATGGAGGTGTGTGAACTCATAGAATGGAGGTGTGTGAAGTCACAATGGAGACGTGTGAAGTCATAGAATGGTGGTTTTTGAAGTCACAGAATGGAGGTGTGTGAAGTCATAGAATGGAGGTGTGTGAAGTCAAAGAATGGAGGTGTGTGAAGTCAAAGAATGGAGGTGTGTGAAGTCATAGAATGGAGTTGTGTGTAGTCACAGAGTGTAGGTGTGTAAAGTCACAGAGTGGAGGTGTGTGAAGTCTCAGAATGGAGGTGTGTGAAGTCATAGAATGTTGGTTTTTGAAGACACAGAATGGAGGTGTGTGAAGTCATAGAATGGAGGTGTGTGAAGTCAGATTGGAGGTGTGTGAAGTAACATAATGGAGGTGTGTCAACTCAGAAAGGAGGTGTGTGAAGTGATAGAATGGAAGTGTGTGAAGTCATAGAATGCAGGTGTGTGAAATCATGAATGGAGGTGTGGTAAGCCACAGAAATGAGGTGTTTGAAGTCAAAATGGAAGTGTGTGAAGTCAGAATGGAGGTGTGTGAAGTCATAGAATGGAGGTGTGTGAAGTCATAGAATGGAGGTGTGTAAACTCATAGAATGGAGGAGTGTGAAGTCATAGAATGGAGGTGTGTGAAGTCACAGATGGAGGTGTGTGAAGTCATAGGATGGAGGTGTGTGTAGTCATAGGATGGAGGTGTGTGAAGTCACAGAATGGAGGTGTGTGAAGTCACAGAATGGAGGTGTGTGAACTTAGAATGGAGGTGTGTGAATTCACAGAAGGGAGGTTTGTGAAGTCAAAGAATAGATGTTTCTGAAGTCAGAATGAAGGTGTGTGAAGTCATAGAATGGAGGTGTGTGAAGTCATAGAATGGAGGTGTGTGAAGTCATAGATTGGAAGTGTGTGAAGTCATAGAATGGAGCTGTGTGAAGTCATAGAATGGAGGTGTGTGAAGTTATAGAATCGAGTTGTGTGAAGTCACAATGGAGGTGTGTGAAGTCATAGAATGGAGGTGTGTGAAGTCAGAATAGAGGTGTGCGAAGTCGTAGAATGGAGGTGTGTGAAGTCAGATTGGAGGTGTGTGAACTCATAGAATGGAGGTGTGTGAAGTCACAATGGAGGTGTGTGAAGTCATAGAATGGGGGTTTTTGAAGTCACAGAATGGAGGTGTGTGAAGTCATAGAATGGAGTTGTGGGAAGTAAAAATGGAGTTTGTGAACTCATAGAATGAATGTATGTGAACAAATAGAATGGAGGTTGGGAAGTCATGGAATGGAGGTGTGTGAAGTCAAAGAATGGTGGTGTGTGAAGTCAAACAATAGAGGTGTGTGAGGTGAAACAATGGAGGTGTGTGAAGTCACAAAATGGATGTGTGTGAAGTCAAAACGGAGGTGTGTGAAGTCCCAAAATGGAGGTGTGTGAAGTCACAGAATGAAGGTGTGTGAAGTCAAAAAGGTGGTGTGTGAAGTCACAAATGGACGTGTGTAAAGTCACAGAATGGAGGTGTGTGAAGTCAAAATGGAGGTGTGTGAAGTCAAAGAATGGAGGTGTGTGAAGTCATCGAATGGAGGAATGTAAAGTCATGTCATGGAGGTGTGTGAAGTCACAGAATGGAGGTGTGTGAAGTCAGAATTGAGGTGTGCTAAGTCATATAATGGAGGTGTGTGAAGTCAGAATGGAGGTGTGTGAAGCTATAGAATGGAGGTGTGTGAAGTCAGAATGGACGTGTGTGAACTCATAGAATGGAGGTGTGTGAAGTCACAATGGAGGTGTGTGAAGTCATAGAATGGTGTTGTGTGAAGTTACAGAATGGAGGTGTGGAAGTCATAGAATGGAGGTGTGTGAAGTCAGAAATTGAGGTGTGTGAAGTCACAGAATATAGGTGTGGGAATTCAGAATGGAGGTGTGTGAAGTTATAGAATGGAGGTGTGTGAAGTCATGGAATGGATTTGTGTGAAGTCATAGAATGGAGGTGTGTGAAGTCACAGAATGGAGGTGTGTGAACACATAGAATGGAGGTGTGGAAAATCACAATGGAGGTGTGTGAAGTCATAGAATAGAGGTGTGTGAAGTCACAAAAGGAGGTGTGTGAAGTCATAGAAAGGAGCTGTGTGAATTCAGAATGGAGGTGTGTGAAGTCACAGAATGGAGGTTTGTGAAGTCACAGAATGGAGGTGTGTGAAGTCATAGAATGGATGTTTCTGAAGTAAGAATGAAGGTGTGTGAAGTCATAGAATGGAGGTGTGTGAAGTCAAAATGGAGGTTTGTGAACTCACAGAATAGAGATGTGTGACCTCATAGAATGGAGGTGTGTGAAGTCATGGAATGGAGGTGTGTGAAATCCAAGAATGGAGGTGTGTGAAATCAAACAATCGAGGTGTGTGAAGTCACAGAATGGAGGTGTGTGAAGTCACAGAATTGAAGTGTGTGAAGTCAAAATTAAGGTGTGTGAAATCAAAGAATGGAGGTGTGTGAAGTCACAGAATTGAAGTGTGTGAAGTCAAAATTAAGGTGTGTGAAGTCACAAATGGAGGTGTGTGAAGTCACAGAATTGTGGTGTGTGAAGTCAAAATGGAGGTGTGTGAAGTCAAAGAAAGGAGGTGTTTGAAGTCATAGAATGGAGGTGTATGAAGTCATGGAATGGAGGTTTATGAATTCATAGAATGGAGATTTGTGAAGTCATAGAATGGATGTGTGTGAAGTCAGAATGGAGATGTGTGAAGTCACAGAATGGAGGTGTGTGAAGTCAAAGAATATTGGTGTGTGAAGTCATAGAATGGAGGTTTGTGAAGTCTTAGAATGGAGGTGTGTGAAGGCATAGAATGGAGGTGTGTGAAGTCACAGAAGGAAGGTGTGTGAAGTCACAGAATGGAGGTGTGTAAAGTCACAGAGTGGAGGTGTGTGAGGCACAGAATGGAGGGGTGTGAAATCAAAGGATGGCGGTATGTGAAGTCAGAGAATGGAGGGGTGTGAAGTCAGAATAGAGGTGTGCGAAGTCATAGAATGGAGGTGTGTGAAGTCAGAATGGAGCTGTGTGAACTCATAGAATGGAGGTGTGTGAAGTCACAATGGAGATGTATGAAGTCATAGAATGGTGGTTTTTGAAGTCACAGAATGGAGGTGTGTGAAGTCATAGAATGGAGGTGTGTGAAGTCAGATTGGAGGTATGTGAAGTCACAGAATGGAAGTGTGTCAACTCAGAAAGGAGGCATGTGAAGTCACAGAAAGGAGGTGTGGGAAATCATAGAATGGCGGTGTGTGAAGTCACAGAATTGAGGTGTATGAAGTCAGAATGGAGGTGTGTGTATTCAGAATGGAGGTGTGTGAACTCAGAGAATGGAGGTGTGTGAAGTCAAAATGTAGGTGTGTGAAGTCATAGAATGGAGGTGTGTGAAGTCACAGAATGGAGGTTTGTGAAGTCACAAAATGGAGGTGTGTGAAGTCATATAATGGAGGCGTGTGAAGTCAAACAATGGAGGTGTGTGAACTCAGAATGGAGGTGTGTGAAGTCACAGAATGGAGGGGTGTGAAGTCAAAGAATGGAGATGTGTGAAGTCACAGAATGGAGGTGTGTGAAATCGTAGAACGGAGGTGTGTGCAGTCAGAGAATCGAGGTGTGTGAAGTCACAGAATGGAGGTGTGTGAAGTCACAGAATGGAGTTGTGTGAACTCACAATGGAGGTGAGTGAAGTCACAGAATGGAGGTGTGTGAAGTCATAGAATGGAAGTGTGTGAAGTCATAGAATGGAGGTGTGTGATGTCAGAATGGAGGTGTGTGAAGTCACAGAATGGAGGTATGTGACGTCATAAATGTTGGTGTGTGAAGTCATAGAATGGAGGTGTGAAGTCATAGAATGGAGGTGTGTGAAGTCATAGAATGGAGGTGTGTGAAGTCATAGATTGGAAGTGTGTGAAGTCATAGAATGGAGCTCTGGGAAGTCATAGAATGGAGGTGTGTGAAGTTATAGAATGGAGGTGTGTGAAGTCACAGAAGGGAGGTGTGTGAAATCATGAATGGAGGTGTGGTAAGCCACAGAAATGAGGTGTTTGAAGTCAAAATGGAAGTGTGTGAAGTCAGAATGGAGGTGTGTGAAGTCATAGAATGGAGGTGTGTGAAGTCATAGAATGGAGGTGTGTGAACTCATAGAATGGAGGAGTGTGAAGTCATAGAATGGAGGTGTGTGAAGTCACAGATGGAGGTGTGTGAAGTCATAGGATGGAGGTGTGTGAAGTCACAGATGGAGGTGTGTGAAGTCACAGAATGGAGGTGTGTGAAGTCACAGAATGGAGGTGTGTGAACTTAGAATGGAGGTGTGTGAATTCACAGAAGGGAGGTTTGTGAAGTCAAAGAATAGATGTTTCTGAAGTCAGAATGAAGGTGTGTGAAGTCATAGAATGGAGGTGTGTGAAGTCATAGAATGGAGGTGTGTGAAGTCATAGATTGGAAGTGTGTGAAGTCATAGATTGGAGCTGTGGGAAGTCATAGAATGGAGGTGTGTGAAGTTATAGAATGGAGGTGTGTGAAGTCACAGAAGGGAGGTGTGTGAAGTCACAGAATCGAGTTGTGTGAAGTCACAATGGAGGTGTGTGAAGTCATAGAATGGAGGTGTGTGAAGTCAGAATAGAGGTGTGCGAAGTCGTAGAATGGAGGTGTGTGAAGTCAGATTGGAGGTGTGTGAACTCATAGAATGGAGGTGTGTGAAGTCACAATGGAGGTGTGTGAAGTCATAGAATGGGGGTTTTTGAAGTCACAGAATGGAGGTGTGTGAAGTCATAGAATGGAGTTGTGGGAAGTAAAAATGGAGTTTGTGAACTCATAGAATGAATGTATGTGAACAAATAGAATGGAGGTTGGGAAGTCATGGAATGGAGGTGTGTGAAGTCAAAGAATGGTGGTGTGTGAAGTCAAACAATAGAGGTGTGTGAGGTGAAACAATGGAGGTGTGTGAAGTCACAAAATGGATGTGTGTGAAGTCAAAACGGAGGTGTGTGAAGTCCCAAAATGGAGGTGTGTGAAGTCACAGAATGAAGGTGTGTGAAGTCAAAAAGGTGGTGTGTGAAGTCACAAATGGACGTGTGTAAAGTAACAGAATGGAGGTGTGTGAAGTCAAAATGGAGGTGTGTGAAGTCAAAGAATGGAGGTGTGTGAAGTCATCGAATGGAGGAATGTAAAGTCATGTCATGGAGGTGTGTGAAGTCACAGAATGGAGGTGTGTGAAGTCAGAATTGAGGTGTGCTAAGTCATATAATGGAGGTGTGTGAAGTCAGAATGGAGGTGTGTGAAGCTATAGAATGGAGGTGTGTGAAGTCAGAATGGACGTGTGTGAACTCATAGAATGGAGGTGTGTGAAGTCATAATGGAGGTGTGTGAAGTCATAGAATGGTGTTGTGTGAAGTTACAGAATGGAGGTGTGGAAGTCATAGAATGGAGGTGTGTGAAGTCAGAAATTGAGGTGTGTGAAGTCACAGAATATAGGTGTGGGAATTCAGAATGGAGGTGTGTGAAGTTATAGAATGGAGGTGTGTGAAGTCATGGAATGGAGGTGTGTGAAGTCATAGAATGGAGGTGTGTGAAGTCACAGAATGGAGGTGTGTGAACACATAGAATGGAGGTGTGGAAAATCACAATGGAGGTGTGTGAAGTCATAGAATAGAGGTGTGTGAAGTCACAGAAGGAGGTGTGTGAAGTCATAGAAAGGAGCTGTGTGAATTCAGAATGGAGGTGTGTGAAGTCACAGAATGGAGGTTTGTGAAGTCACAGAATGGAGGTGTGTGAAGTCATAGAATGGATGTTTCTGAAGTAAGAATGAAGGTGTGTGAAGTCATAGAATGGAGGTGTGTGAAGTCAAAATGGAGGTTTGTGAACTCACAGAATAGAGATGTGTGACCTCATAGAATGGAGGTGTGCGAAGTCATGGAATGGAGGTGTGTGAAATCCAAGAATGGAGGTGTGTGAAATCAAACAATCGAGGTGTGTGAAGTCACAGAATGGAGGTGTGTGAAGTCACAGAATTGAAGTGTGTGAAGTCAAAATTAAGGTGTGTGAAATCAAAGAATGGAGGTGTGTGAAGTCACAGAATTGAAGTGTGTGAAGTCAAAATTAAGGTGTGTGAAGTCACAAATGGAGGTGTGTGAAGTCACAGAATTGTGGTGTGTGAAGTCAAAATGGAGGTGTGTGAAGTCAAAGAAAGGAGGTGTTTGAAGTCATAGAATGGAGGTGTATGAAGTCATGGAATGGAGGTTTGTGAATTCATAGAATGGAGATTTGTGAAGTCATAGAATGGATGTGTGTGAAGTCAGAATGGAGATGTGTGAAGTCACAGAATGGAGGTGTGTGAAGTCAAAGAATATTGGTGTGTGAAGTCATAGAATGGAGGTGTGTGAAGTCTTAGAATGGAGGTGTGTGAAGGCATAGAATGGAGGTATGTGAAGTCACAGAAGGAAGGTGTGTGAAGTCACAGAATGGAGGTGTGTAAAGTCACAGAGGGGAGGTGTGTGAAGGCACAGAATGGAGGGGTGTGAAATCAAAGAATGGCGGTATGTGAAGTCAGAGAATGGAGGGGTGTGAAGTCAGAATAGAGGTGTGCGAAGTCATAGAATGGAGGTGTGTGAAGTCAGAATGGAGCTGTGTGAACTCATAGAATGGAGGTGTGTGAAGTCACAATGGAGATGTATGAAGTCATAGAATGGTGGTTTTTGAAGTCACAGAATGGAGGTGTGTGAAGTCATAGAATGGAGGTGTGTGAAGTCAGATTGGAGGTATGTGAAGTCACAGAATGGAGGTGTGTCAACTCAGAAAGGAGGTATGTGAAGTCACAGAAAGGAGGTGTGGGAAATCATAGAATGGCGGTGTGTGAAGTCACAGAATTGAGGTGTATGAAGTCAGAATGGAGGTGTGTGTATTCAGAATGGAGGTGTGTGAACTCATAGAATGGAGGTGTGTGAAGTCACAATGTAGGTGTGTGAAGTCATAGAATGGAGGTGTGTGAAGTCACAGAATGGAGGTTTGTGAAGTCACAAAATGGAGGTGTGTGAAGTCATATAATGGAGGCGTGTGAAGTCAAACAATGGAGGTGTGTGAACTCAGAATGGAGGTGTGTGAAGTCACAGAATGGAGGGGTGTGAAGTCAAAGAATGGAGATGTGTGAAGTCACAGAATGGAGGTGTGTGAAATCGTAGAACGGAGGTGTGTGCAGTCAGAAAATCGAGGTGTGTGAAGTCACAGAATGGAGGTGTGTGAAGTCACAGAATGGAGTTGTGTGAACTCACAATGGAGGTGAGTGAAGTCACAGAATGGAGGTGTGTGAAGTCATAGAATGGAAGTGTGTGAAGTCATAGAATGGAGGTGTGTGATGTCAGAATGGAGGTGTGTGAAGTCACAGAATGGAGGTATGTGACGTCATAAATGTTGGTGTGTGAAGTCATAGAATGGAGGTGTGAAGTCATAGAATGGAGGTGTGTGATGTCATAGAATGGAGGTGTGTGAAGTCACAGAAGGCAGGTGTGTGTAGTCACAGAATAGAGTTGTGTGAAGTCACAATGGAGGTGTGTGAATTCATAGAATGGAGGTGTGTGAAGTCAAAGAATGGAGGTGTGTGAAGTCATAGAATAGAGTTGTGTGTAGTCACAGAGTGTAGGTGTGTAAAGTCACAGAGTGGAGGTGTGTGAAGTCTCAGAATGGAGGTGTGTGAAGTCATAGAATGTTGGTTTTTGAAGACACAGAATGGAGGTGTGTGAAGTCATAGAATGGAGGTGTGTGAAGTCAGATTGGAGGTGTGTGAAGTAACATAATGGAGGTGTGTCAACTCAGAAAGGAGGTGTGTGAAGTCATAGAATGGAGGTGTGTGAAGTCATACAATGCAGGTGTGCGAAATCATGAATGGAGGTGTGGTAAGCCACAGAAATGAGGTGTTTGAAGTCAAATGGAAGTGTGTGAAGTCAGAATGGAGGTGTGTGAAGTCATAGAATGGAGGTGTGTGAAGTCATAGAATGGAGGTGTGTGAAATCATAGAATGGAGGTGTGTGAACTCATAGAATGGAGGAGTGTGAAGTCATAGAATGGAGGTGTGTGAAGTCACAGATGGAGGTGTGTGATGTCATAGGATGGAGGTGTGTGAAGTCACAGAATGGAGGTGTGTGAGATCACAGAATGGAGGTGTGTGAACTTAGAATGGAGGTGTGTGAATTCACAGAAAGGAGGTTTGTGAAGTCATAGAATAGATGTTTGTGAAGTAAGAATTAAGGTGTGTGAAGTCATAGAATGGAGGTGTGTGAAGTCACAGAATGGAAGTGTGTGAAGTCAAAATGGGGGTGTGTGAAGTCAGAGAATGGAGGTGTGTGAAGTCAGAGAATGGAAGTGTGTGAAGTCATAGAATGGAGGTGTGTCAAGTCAGAATGGAGATGTGTGAAGGCACAGAATGGAGGTGTGTGAAGTCATAGAATGTTGGTGTGTGAAGTCATACAATGGAGGTGTATGAAGTCATAGAATGGAGGTGTGTGAAGTCATAGGATGGAGGTGTGTGAAGTCAAAATGGAGGTGTGTGAAGTCAAAGAATGGAGGTGTGTGAAGTCATCGAATGGAGGAATGTAAAGTCATGTCATGGAGGTGTGTGAAGTCACAGAATGGAGGTGTGTGAAGTCAGAATTGAGGTGTGCTAAGTCATATAATGGAGGTGTGTGAAGTCAGAATGGAGGTGTGTGAAGCTATAGAATGGAGGTGTGTGAAGTCAGAATGGACGTGTGTGAACTCATAGAATGGAGGTGTGTGAAGTCACAATGGAGGTGTGTGAAGTCATAGAATGGTGTTGTGTGAAGTTACAGAATGGAGGTGTGGAAGTCATAGAATGGAGGTGTGTGAAGTCAGAAATTGAGGTGTGTGAAGTCACAGAATATAGGTGTGGGAATTCAGAATGGAGGTGTGTGAAGTTATAGAATGGAGGTGTGTGAAGTCATGGAATGGATTTGTGTGAAGTCATAGAATGGAGGTGTGTGAAGTCACAGAATGGAGGTGTGTGAACACATAGAATGGAGGTGTGGAAAATCACAATGGAGGTGTGTGAAGTCATAGAATAGAGGTGTGTGAAGTCACAAAAGGAGGTGTGTGAAGTCATAGAAAGGAGCTGTGTGAATTCAGAATGGAGGTGTGTGAAGTCACAGAATGGAGGTTTGTGAAGTCACAGAATGGAGGTGTGTGAAGTCATAGAATGGATGTTTCTGAAGTAAGAATGAAGGTGTGTGAAGTCATAGAATGGAGGTGTGTGAAGTCAAAATGGAGGTTTGTGAACTCACAGAATAGAGATGTGTGACCTCATAGAATGGAGGTGTGTGAAGTCATGGAATGGAGGTGTGTGAAATCCAAGAATGGAGGTGTGTGAAATCAAACAATCGAGGTGTGTGAAGTCACAGAATGGAGGTGTGTGAAGTCACAGAATTGAAGTGTGTGAAGTCAAAATTAAGGTGTGTGAAATCAAAGAATGGAGGTGTGTGAAGTCACAGAATTGAAGTGTGTGAAGTCAAAATTAAGGTGTGTGAAGTCACAAATGGAGGTGTGTGAAGTCACAGAATTGTGGTGTGTGAAGTCAAAATGGAGGTGTGTGAAGTCAAAGAAAGGAGGTGTTTGAAGTCATAGAATGGAGGTGTATGAAGTCATGGAATGGAGGTTTATGAATTCATAGAATGGAGATTTGTGAAGTCATAGAATGGA
>NW_028327521.1:75000-85749 GCF_031878675.1 Megascapheus bottae | reverse complement strand
GTGTAAGGGTTAGGGTAAGGGTAAGGGTAAGGTTTAGGGTATGTGTATTGTTAGGATTCGGGTTAGGGAAAGGGTAAGGGTTAGGGTTAGCTTTGGGGTTAGGGTAAGGATTAGGGTTAGGGTTAAGTTTAGGGTAAGGGTTAGGGTTAAGGTTAGGGTTAGCATTAAGGTTAGGGTTAGGATTAGGTTAAGGGTAAGGGTTAGGGTTATTGTTAGGGTAAGGGCAAGGGTTAGGATTAGGTTTAGGGTTAGGGTTAGGGTTAGGGTAAGTGTTAGGGCTAGGGTTAGGTTTAGGGTTAGTTTTAGGATTAGGGTTAGGGTAAGGGTAAGGGTTAGGGTTAGGTTTAGGTCTAGGGTTAGGGTTAGGGTAAGGGTTAGGGTTAGGGTTAGTGTTCGGTTTAGGGTTAAGGTTAGGGTTAGGGTAAAGGTAAGGCTTAGGGTTAGGGTGAGGGTTAGGAGTTAGTGTTAGGGTTTGGGTTAGGTTTATGGTTAGGGTAAGGGTAAGGTTTAGGGTTAGGGTTAGGTTTAGGGGTTAGGGTTAGGGTTAGGGTTAGGTTTAGGGTAAGGGTTAGAGTTAGGTTTAGGTTAAGAGTAAGGTTTAGGGTTAGGGTTATTGTTAGGTTTCGGGTTAGGGTTGGGGTTAAGGTTAGGGTTAGTGTTAGGGTTAGATTTAGGGTTAGAGTAAGGGTAAGTGTTAGGGTTAGGGTTAGGGTTAAGTTTAGGGTTATGGTTAGGGTTAGGCTAAGGGTTAGGTTTAGGGTTAGGATAAGGGTTAGGTTTTGGGTTAGCGATAGGGTTAGAGTTAGGGTTAGGGTAAGGGTAAGGGTAAGGGTTAGGGTTAGGGTTAGAGTAAGGGTTGGGGTTAGGGGTTAGGGTTAGATTTAGGATAAGGGTTAGGGATAGGGGTTAGGGTTAGGGTTAGGGTTAGTGTAAGGGTTAGGGTTAGGGTTAGGGTTAGGTTTAAGGTAAGGGTTGGGGTTAGGGTTAGGGTTAGGGGAAGGGTAAGTGTTAGGGTTAGTGTTAGGGTTAGCGTTAGGGTTAGGGTAAGTTTAAGAGTTAGGGTTAAGGTTAGGTTTAGGTTTAGGTTTGGGGTTAAGGTTTGGGTTAGGGTTCGGGTTATGGTAAGGGTTAGGGTTAGGGTAAGGATTAGGGTGAGGTTAGGGTTCGGGTTAGGGTTAGGGGTTAGGGTTAGGGTTAGGGTTAGGTTTAGGTATAGGGGTAGCATTAAGGTTAGGGTTAGGTTTAGGGTTAGGGTAAGTGTTAGGGTTAGGTTTATGGTAAGAGTAAGGTTTAGGGTTAGGGTTTGGTTTAGGTTTGGGGTTAGGGTTAGGGTAAGAGTAAGGGTTGGGTTTAGGGTTAGGGTTAGGGTAAGGGTAAGGGTCAGGGTTAGGGTTAAGGTTATGGTTAGGGTTAGGGTTAGGCTAAGGGTTGGGGTTACGGTTAGGGTAAGGGTTAGGGGTAGGGTTGGGGTTAGTGTTAGAGGTAGGGTTAGGGTTAGGGTAAGGGTAAGGGTTAGGGTCAGGATTAGGGTTAGGGTAAGGGTTAGGGTTAGGGTTAGGTTTAGGGTAAGGATTAGGGTTAGGGTTAGGGTTAGGTTTAGCATTAAGGTTAGGGTTAGGGTTAGGGTTAGGTTTAGGGAAAGGGTAAGGGTTACGGTTAGGGTTATGGTTAGGGTTAGTGTTAGGGTTAGATTTACGGCAAGGGTAAGGGTTAGGTTTAGGGTTAAGGTTAGGGTTAAGTTTAGGGTTAGGGTTAGGGTTAGGCTAAGGGTTAGGGATAGGGTTAGGCTAAGGGTTAGGTTTAGGATTAGGTTTAGGGTACGGGTAAGGTTTAGGGTTAGGGTTAGGGTTAGGGTTAGGTTTAGGGTTAGGGTTAGGGTAAGGGTAAGGTTTACGGTTAGGGTTAGGGTTAGGGATAAGGTTAGAATTAGGGATAGGTTTGGGGTTAGGGTTAGGGTGAGAGTAAGGGTTAGGGTTAGGGTAAGGAAGGTTTAGGGTTAGGGTTAGGGTTAAGGTTATGTTTAGGGTTAGGGTTTGGCTAAGGGTTAGGGTTAGGGTTAGGGTAAGGATTAGGGTTAGGGTTGGGGTTATGGTTAGAGGTAGGGTTAGGGTTAGGGTAAGCGTAAGGGTTAGGGTTTGGTTTAGGGTTAGGGTAAGGGTTAGGGTTAGGGTAAGAATTAGGGTTAGGGTTAGGTTTAGGGAAAGCTTAAGGGTTTGGGTTAGAGTTAGGGTTAGGGTAAGGGTTAGGGTTAGGTTTAGGGTTAAGGTTAGGGTTAAGGTTAAGATTAGGGTTAGGTTTGGGGTTAGGGTTAGGGTAAGAGTAAGGGTTAGGGTTAGGGTTAGGGTAAGGGAAGGTTTAGGGTTAGGGTTAGGGTTAAGGTTATGTTTAGGGTTAGGGTTAGGCTAAGGGTTAGGGTTAGGGTTAGGGTAAGGATTAGGGTTAGGGTTGGGGTTAGGGTTAGAGTTAGGGTTAGGGTTGGGGTAAGGGTAAGGGTTAGGGTTAGGTTTAGGGTTAGGGTAAGGGTTAGGGTTAGGGTAAGGTTTAGGGTTAGGGTTAGGGTTAGGTTTACCATTAAGGTTAGGGTTAGGGTTAGGGTTAGGGAAAGGGTAAGGGTTTGGCTTAGGGTTAGGGTTAGGGTAAGGGTTAGGTTTCGGTTTAGGGTTAGCATTAAGGTTAGGGTTAGGGTTAGGGTAAGGGTAAGGGTTAGATTTAGGGTTAGGGTTTGGGTTAGGGTTAGGGGTTAGGGTTAGGGTTAGGGTTAGGTACAGGGGTAGCATTAAGTTTAGGGTTAGGGTTAGGGTTAGGGTAAGGGTTAGGTTTAGGTTTAGGGTAAGAGTAAGGTTTAGGGTTAGGGTTTGCCTTAGGTTTGGGGTTAGGGTTAGGGTAAGAGTAAGGGTTGGGTTTAGGGTTAGGGTTAGGTTAAGGGTTAGGGTTAGGGTAAGAATTAGGGTTAGGGTTAGGTTTAGGGAAAGCTTAAGGGTTTGGGTTAGAGTTAGGGTTAGGGTAAGGGTTAGGTTTCGGTTTAGGGTTAGCATTAAGGTTATGGTTAGGGTTAGGGTAAGGGTAATGTTTAGATTTAGGGTTACGGTTCGGGTTTGGGTTAGGGGTTAGGGTTAGGGTTAGGGTTAGGTATAGGGGTAGCATTAAGGTTAGGGTTAGGGTTAGGTTTAGGGTAAGGGTTAGTTTTAGGTTTAGGGTAAGAGTAAGTTTTAGGGTTAGGGTTTGCCTTAGGTTTGGGGTTAGGGTTAGGGTAAGAGTAAGGGTTAGGTTTAGGGTTAGGGTTAGGGTAAGGGTAAGGGTCAGGGTTAGGGTTAAGGTTATGGTTAGGGTTAGGGTTAGGCTAAGGGTTAGGGTTACGGTTAGGGTAAGGGTTAGGGCTAGGGTTGGGGTTAGTGTTAGAGGTAGGGTTAGGGTTAGGGTAAGGGTAAGGTTTAGGGTCAGGGTTAGGGTTAGGGTAAGGGTTAGGGTTAGGGTTAGGGTAAGGGTAAGGTTTACGGTTAGGGTTAGGGTTAGGTTTACCATTAAGGTTAGGGTTAGGGTTAGGGTTAGGGAAAGGGTAAGGGTTACGTTTAGGGTTAGGATTAGGGTCAGTGTTAGTGTTACATTTAGGGCAAGGGTAAGGGTTAGGTTTAGGATTGAGGTTAGGGTTAAGTTTAGGGTTAGGGTTAGGGTTAGGCTAAGGGTTAGGGATAGGGTTAGGGTAAGGGTTAGGTTTAGGATTAGGTTTATGGTACGGGTAAGGTTTAGGGTTAGGGTTAGGGTTAGGGTTAGGTTTAGGGTTAGGGTTAGGGTTAGGGTAAGGGTAAGGTTTACGGTTAGGGTCAGGGTTAGGGTTAAGGTTAGGATTAGGGTTAGGTTTGGGGTTAGGGTTAGGGTATGAGTAAGGGTTAGGGTTAGGGTTAGGGTAAGGGAAGGTTTAGGGTTAGGGTTAGGGTTAAGGTTATGTTTAGGGTTAGGGTTAGGCTAAGGGTTAGGGTTAGGGTTAGGGTAAGGATTAGGGTTAGGGTTGGGGTTAGGGTTAGAGTTAGGGTTAGGGTTAGGGTAAGGGTAAGGGTTAGGGTTAGGTTTAGGGTTAGGGTAAGGGTTAGGGTTAGGGTAAGGTTTAGGGTTAGGGTTAGGGTTAGGTTTACCATTAAGGTTAGGGTTAGGGTTAGGGTTAGGGAAAGGGTAAGGGTTTGGTTTAGGGTTAGGGTTAGGGTAAGGGTTAGGTTTCGGTTTAGGGTTAGCATTAAGGTTAGGGTTAGGGTTAGGGTAAGGGTTAGATTTAGGGTTAGAGTTCGGGTTAGGGTTAGGGGTTAGGGTTAGGGTTAGGGTTAGTTACAGGGGTAGCATTAAGGTTAGGGTTAGGGTTAGGGTTAGGGTAAGGGTTAGGTTTAGGTTTAGGGTAAGAGTAAGGTTTAGGGTTAGGGTTTGCCTTAGGTTTGGGGTTAGGGTTAGGGTAAGAGTAAGGGTTGGGTTTAGGGTTAGGGTTAGGGTAAGGGTAAGGGTCAGGGTTAGGGTTAAGGTTATGGTTAGGGTTAGGGTTAGGCTAAGGGTTAGGGTTACGGTTAGGGTAAGGGTTAGGGGTAGGTTTGGGGTTAGTGTTAGAGGTAGGGTTAGGGTTAGGGTAAGGGTAAGGTTTAGGGTCAGGGTTAGGGTTAGGGTAAGGGTTAGGGTTAGGGTTAGGGTAAGGATTAGGGTTAGGGTTAGGGTTAGGTTTAGCATTAAGGTTAGGGTTAGGGTTAGGGTTAGGGAAAGGGTAAGGGTTACGGTTAGGGTTAGGGTTAGGGTCAGTGTTAGGGTTATATTTAGGGCAAGGGTAAGGGTTAGGTTTAGGGTTGAGTTTAGGGTTAAGTTTAGGGTTAGGGTTAGGGTTAGGCTAAGGGTTAGGGATAGGGTTAGGGTAAGGATTAGGTTTAGGATTAGGTTTAGGGTATGGGTAAGGTTTAGGGTTAGGGTTAAGGTTAGGTTTAGGGTTAGGGTTAGGGTAAGGGTAAGGTTTACGGTTAGGGTCAGGGTTAGGGTTAAGGTTAGGATTAGGGTTAGGTTTGGGGTTAGGTTTAGGGTAAGAGTAAGGGTTAGAGTTAGGGTTAGGGTAAGGGAAGGTTTACGGTTAGGGTTAGGGTTAAGGTTATGTTTAGGGTTAGGGTTAGGCTAAGGGATAGGGTTAGGGTAAGGAATAGGGTTAGGGTTAGGGTTAGGGTTAGAGGTAGGGTTAGGGTTAGGGTAAGGGTAAGGGTTAGGGTTAGGTTTAGGGTTAGGGTAAGGGTTAGGGTTAGGTTTACAATTAAGGTTAGGGTTAGGGTTAGGGTTAGGGAAAGGGTAAGGGTTTGGCTTAGGGTTAGGGTTAGGGTAAGGGTTAGGTTTCGGTTTAGGGTTAGCATTAAGCTTAGGGTTAGGGTTAGGGTAAGGGTAAGGGTTAGATTTAGGGTTAGGGTTCGGGTTAGGGTTAGGGGTTAGGGTTAGGGTTAGGGTTAGGTATAGGGGTAGCATTAAGGTTAGGGTTAGGGTTACGGTTAGGGTAAGGGTTAGGGTTAGGTTTAGGGTAAGAGTAAGGTTTAGGGTTTGGGTTAGGTTTGGGTTTAGGGTTAGGGTAAGAGTAAGGGTTGGGTTTAAGGTTAGGGTTAGGGTAAGGATAAGGGTCAGGGTTAGGGTTAAGGTTATGGTTAGGGTTTTGGTTAGGGTAAGGGTTAGGGATACGGTTAGGGCAAGGGTTAGGTGTAGGGTTGGGGTTAGTGTTAGAGGTAGGGTTAGGGTTAGGGTAAGGGTAAGGGTTAGGGTCAGGGTTAGGTTAGGGTAAGTGTTAGAGTTAGGGTTAGGGTAAGGATTAGGGTTAGGGTTAGTGTTAGGGTTAGGTTTAGCATTAAGGTTAGGGTTAGGGTTAGGGTTAGGCTTAGTGTTAGTGTTAGGGTTAGATTTAGGGCAAGGGTAAGGGTTAGGTTTAGGGTTAAGGTTAGGGTTAAGTTTAGGGTTAGGGTTAGGGTTAGGCTAAGGGTTAGGTTTAGGGTTAGAGTAAGGGTTAGGTTTAGGATTAGGTTTAGGGTACGGGTAAGTTTTAGGGTTAGGGTTAGGGTTAGGTTTAGGGTTAGGGTTAGGGTAAGGGTAAGGTTTACGGTTTGGGTTAGGGTAAGGGTAAGGTTTAGGGTTAGGGTTAGGCTTAAGGTTATGTTTAGGGTTAGAGTTAGACTAAGGGTTAGGGTTAGGGTTAGGGTTAGGATTAGGGTTAGGGTAAGGGTAAGGGTTAGGGTTAGGTTTAGGGTTAGGGTAAGGGTTATGGTTAGGGTAAGGATTAGGGTTAGGGTTAGGGTTAGGGTTAGGTTTACCATTAAGGTTAGGGTTAGGGTTAGGATTAGGGAAAGGGTAAGGTTTTGGGTTAGGGTTAGGTTTAGGGTAAGGGTAAGGATAAGGGTTAGGTTTAGGGTTAGTGTAAGGTTTAGGGCTAGCGTTAGGGTTAGGGTTAGCATTAAGGTTAGGGTTAGGGTATGGGGAAGGGTTAGGGTTAGGTTTAGGGTTAGGGTAAGGTTTAGGGTTAGGGTTAGGGTTAGGGTTAAAGTTAGGGTTAGGGTTAAGGTTAGGGTTAGGGTAAGTTTAAGGCTTAGGGTTAGGGTTAGGATTAGGTTTCGGGTACAGGTAAGGTTTAGGGTTAGGCTTAGGGTTAGGGTTAGGTTTAGGGTTAGGGTTAGGGTAAGGGCAAGGTTTAGGGTTAGGTTTAGGTTTAGGGTTAAGGTTAGGGTTAGGGTAAGGTTTAGGGTTAGGTTTACGGTTAAGGTTTAGGTTAGTGTTAGGGTTAGGGTTAGGGTTAGGGTTAGGGTAAGTGTTAGGGTTTGGTTTAGGGTTAGGGTTAGAGTTAGGGTTAGGGTAAGGGTAAGGGTTAGGGTTAGGGTAAAGGTTAGGGTTAGGGTTTAGATTTAGGTTTAGGATAAGGGTTAGGGTAGGAGTTAGGGTTAGGGTAAGGGTTAGGGTTTTGGTTAGGATTAGGTTAAGGGTTAGTGTTAGGGTTAGGGTGAGCATTATGGTATGGGTTAGGGTTAGGGGTTAGCATTAGGTTTAGGGTTAGGGTAAGGGTTAGGTTTAGGGTTAGTGGTCAGGGTAAGTGTTAGGGTTAGGGTAAGGGTTATGGTTAAGTTTAGGGTTAGGGTAAGGCTAAGGGTTAGAGTTAGGGTTAGGGTTTCGGTTAGGGTGTGCGTTAGGGTTAGGGTTAGGGTTAGGTGTTAGGGTTAGGGTTAGGGTTAGGTTTAAGTTTAGAATTAGGTTAAGGGTAAGGGTTAGGGTTAGGGTTAAGGTTAGGGTTAGTGCAAAAGGTTTGGGTTAGGGTTAGGTTTAGGGTTAGGGTAAGGGTAATGTTTAGGGTTAGGGATAGGGTAGGGTTTAGGTTTAGGGTTAGTGTAAGGCTAAGGGTTCAACTTATTGTTAGGGTAAGGGTTAGGGTTAGGGTTAGGGTTAGGGTAAGGGTAAGGGTTTGGTTTAGGGTTAAGTTTAGGGTAAAGGGAAGGGTTAGGTTTAGGGTTATGTTTAGGGAAAGGGTAAGGGTTAGGGTTAGAGTTAGGGTTAGGGTTAGGGTTAAGGTTACGGTTAGTGTTAGGGTTAGGGTTAGGGTAAGCGCAAGGGTTAGGGCTATGGATAGGGTTAGGGTTAGGCTTAGGGTTAGGTTTAGAGTTAGGCTAAGGGTTAGGGTTAGGGTTAGGTTAAGGGATAGGGTTATGGTTTGGGTTAGAGGTAGGGTTAGGTTCAGGTTAAGGGTAAGGGTTAGGGTTAGGGTTAGGGTTAGGGTAAGGGTGAGGGTTAGGGTTTAGGGTTAGGGTTAGGGTTAGGTTTACGGTATGGTTAGGATTAGGGTTAGGGTTAATTTCAGGTTTAGGCGTAGGGTTAGGGTAAAATTTAGAGTTAGGTTTAGGTTTAGGGTTAGGGTAAGGGTAGGTGTTAGGGTTAGGGTTAGGGTTGGGTTTAGGTTTGGGGTTAAGTTTAGGGATTGTGTTAGGGCAAGGATAAGGGTTAGGGTTAGGGTTAGGGTTAGGTTTAAGTTTAGAATTAGATTAAGGGTAAGGGTTAGGGTTAGGGTTAAGGTTAGGGTTAGCACAAAAGTTTTGGGATATGGTTAGGTTTAGGGTTAGGGTAAGGGTAAGGGTTAGGGTTAGGGTTAGGTTTGCGGTTACGGTTAGGGTTAGGGTTAGGGTTAGGGTTAGGGTTAGGGTTAGGGTTAGGGTAAGGATTAGGGTTAGGGTTAGGTTTCGGTTTAGCGTTAGTTAAGGGTAAGGGTTAGGGCTAGGGTTAGTTTCAAGGTTAGGGTTAGGGTAAGGGTTAGGGTTATGGTTAGTGTTAGGTTTAGGGTTAAGTTTAGGTTTAGGGTTAGGGTTACCGTAAGGGTACGGGTAAGGTTTAGGGTTAGGGTTAGGGTTAGGGTTAGGGAAAGGGTAAGGGTTAGGGTTAGGATTAGGTTTAGGGTACGGGTAAGGTTTAGGTTAGGGTTAGGTTTAGGGTTAGGGTTAGGGTTAGGGTTAGGGTAAGGGTAAGGTTTAGGGTTAGGGTTAGGTTTAAGGTTAAGGTTAGGTTTAGGGTTAGGTTTGGGGTTAGGGTTAGGGTAAGAGTAAGGGTTAAGGTTTGGGTTAGGGTTAGGGTAAGGGTAAGGGTTATGGTTAGGGTTAGGGTTAGGGTTAGGGTAAGGTTTAGGGTTAGGGTTAGGGTTAGGGTTAGTGTTAATATTAAGGTTAGGGTTAGGGTTAGGGTTAGGGAAAGGGTAAGGGTTAAGGTTAGTGTTAGGGTAAGGATAAGGGTTAGGTTTAGGGTTAGGGGAAGGTTTACGGCTAGCGTTAGGGTTAGCATTAAGGTTAGGGTTAGGGTTAGGGTATGGGCAAGGGTTAGGTTTAGGTTTAGGGTTAGAGTAAGGTTTAGGGGTAGGGTTAGGGTTAGGGTTAGGTTTAAGGTTAGGGTTAGGTTTAAGGTTAGGTTTAGGGTAAGTTTAAGGCTTAGAGTTAGGGTTAGGATTACGTTTAGAGTACAGGTAAGGTTTAGGGTTAGGGTTAGGGTTAGGTTTAGGGTTAGGGTTAGGGTAAAGGCAAGGTTTAGGGTTAGGGTTAGGGTTAGTGTTAAGTTAGGGTTAGGGCAAGGGTTAGGGTTAAGGTTACGGTTAAGGTTTAGGTTAGTGTTAGGGTTAGGGTTAGGGTTAGGGTAAGGGTAAGGGATAGGGTTAGGGTTAGGGTTAAGGTTAGGGTTAGGGTTAGGGTAAGGGTTAGTGTTTGGGTTAGGATTAGGGTTAGAGTTAGGGTTAGGGTTAGGGTAGGGGTAAGGGTTAGGGTTAGGGTTAAGTTTGCGGTTACGGTTAGGGTTAGGGTTAGTGTTAGTGTTAGGGTAGGGTTAGGGTAAGGTTTAGGGTAAGGGTTAGGGTTAGGGTTAGGGTTAGGTTTCGGTTTAGCGTTAGTTAAGGGTAAGGGTTAGGGCTAGTGTTAGGTTCAGTATTAGGGTTAGGGTAAGGGTTGGAGTTATCATTAGTGTTAGGTTTAGGGATAAGTTAGGGTTAGGGTTAGGGTTAGGGTTAGGGTTAGGGTTAGGGTAAGGGTCAGGGTTAGGTAGGGTAAGGGTTAGGTTTAGGCTTAGGGTTAGGGTTAGGTTTGGGATTAGGGTTAGTGGAAGAGTAAGAGTAAGGGTTAGGGTTACAGTTAGGTTTAGGGTTAGGATTAGGACTAGGGTTAGGTTTATGGTTCGGGTTAAGGTTGGGGTGAGATTTACGGTAAGGGTTAGGATTAGGGTTAGGATTAGGTTTAAGGTTAGGGGTAGGGTAAGGGTAAGGGTTAGGGTTAGGGTAAGGGTAAGGGTTAGGGTTAGGGTTAGGTTTGGGGTAAGGATTTGTGTTAGGGTTAGTGTTAGGGTTAGGTTTAGCGTTAGGTAAGGGTAAGTGTTAGGGTTAGAGTTAGGTTTAGGGTTAGGGTTACGGTAAGTGTTACGGTTAGGTTTAGTGTTAGGGTTAGGGTAAGGGTTAGGTTTAGGGTTAGGGTAAGGGTAAGGGTTAGGGTTAGCGTTAGGGTTAGGGTAAGGGTTAGTGTTAGGGTTAGGCTTAGGTTTAGGTTTGGGGTTAGGTTTAGGGTAAGGTTTAGGGTTAGGGTAAAAATTAGGGTTAGGGTTAGTGTTAGGGTTAGGGTAAGGGTAAGGGTTAGTGTTAGGGTTAGGGTTAGTGTTAGGTTTATGGTTAGGGTTAGGGTTAGTGTTAGGGTTAGTGTTATGTTTAGGGTTAGGGTTAGGGTAAGGGTAAGGGTGAGGGTTTGGTTTAGGGTTAGGTTAAGGGTAAGGGTTAGTCTTAATGTTAGGGTTAGGGTTATGGTTAGGATTAGGAGAAGGTAAGGGTTAGGGTTAGGGTTAGGGTTAGTGTAAGGGTTAGGATTAGGGTTAGGCTTAAGGTTAGGGGTAGTGTTAGGTTTAGGTTAGGGTAAGGGTAAGGGTTAGGGTTAGGGTTAAGGTTAGGGTTGAGTTTAGTGTTAGGGTTAGGGTTAGGATAAGGGTTAGGGTTAGGGTTAGGGTAAGGGTTAGGGTTTGGGATAGGGTTTGGGTTAGGGTTAGGGTTAGAGTTCGGGTTCGGGTTAGGGTTAGGGTAACGGTAAGGGTTAGGGTTAGGGTTAGTGTTAGGGTAAAGGTTAGGGTTACGGTTAGGGTTAGGGTTAGAGTAAGGCTAAGGGTTAGAGCTAGGGTTATGGTTAGGTTAGGTTTAGGGTTAGGGTTAGGGTAAGGGTAGGGTTAGGGTTAGGGTTAGGGTTACGGTTAAGGTTAGGGTTAGGGTAAGTT
>NW_028327521.1:60000-70000 GCF_031878675.1 Megascapheus bottae | reverse complement strand
AGGGTTAGGGTTAGGGATAATGTTAGGATTAGGGTTAGGTTTGGGGTTAGGGTTAGGGTGAGAGTAAGGGTTAGGGTTAGGGTAAGGAAGGTTTAGGGTTTGGGTTAGGGTTAAGGATATGTTTAGGGTTAGGGTTTGGCTAAGGGTTAGGGTTAGGGTTAGGGTAAGGATTAGGGTAGGGTTGGGGTTAGGGTTAGAGGTAGGGTTAGGGTTAGGGTAAGGGTAAGGGTTAGGGTTTGGTTTAGGGTTAGGTTAAGGGTTAGGGTTAGGGTAAGGATTAGGGTTAGGGTTAGGTTTAGGGAAAGCTTAAGGGTTTGGGTTAGAGTTAGGGTTAGGGTAAGGGTTAGGTTTCGGTTTTGGGTTAGCATTAAGGTTATGGTTAGGGTTAGGGTAAGGGTAATGTTTAGATTTAGGGTTACGGTTCGGGTTAGGGTTAGGGGTTAGGGTTAGGGTTATGGTTAGGGTTAGGTATAGGGGTAGCATTAAGGTTAGGGTTAGGGTTAGGTTTAGGGTAAGGGTTAGGGTTAGGTTTAGGGTAAGAGTAAGGTTTAGGGTTAGGGTTTGCCTTAGGTTTGGGGTTAGGGTTAGGGTAAGAGTAAGGGTTGGGTTTAGGGTTAGGGTTAGGGTAAGGGTAAGGGTCAGGGTTAGGGTTAAGGTTATGGTTAGGGTTAGGGTTAGGCTAAGGGTTAGGGTTACGGTTAGGGTAAGGGTTAGGGGTAGGGTTGGGGTTAGTGTTAGAGGTAGGTTAGGGTTAGGGTAAGGGTAAGTTTAGGGTCAGGGTTAGGGTTAGGGTAAGGGTTAGGGTTAGGGTTAGGGTAAGGATTAGGGTTAGGGTTAGGGTTAGGGTTAGGTTTAGCATTAAGGTTAGGGTTAGGGTTAGGGTTAGGGAAAGGGTAAGGGTTACGGTTAGGGTTAGGGTTAGGGTCAGTGTTAGCGTTACATTTAGGGCAAGGGTAAGGGTTAGGTTTAGGGTTGAGGTTAGGGTTAAGTTTAGGGTTAGGGTTAGGGTTAGGCTAAGGGTTAGGGATAGGGTTTGGGTAAGGGTTAGGTTTAGGATTAGGTTTATGGTACGGGTAAGGTTTAGGGTTAGGGTTAGGGTTAGGGTTAGGTTTAGGTTAGGGTTAGGGTTAGGGTAAGGGTAAGGTTTACGGTTAGGGTCAGGGTTAGGGTTAAGGTTAGGATTAGGGTTAGGTTTGGGGTTAGGGTTAGGGTATGAGTAAGGGTTAGGGTTAGGGTTAGGGTAAGGGAAGGTTTAGGGTTAGGGTTAGGGTTAAGGTTATGTTTAGGGTTAGGGTTAGGCTAAGGGTTAGGGTTAGGGTTAGGGTAAGGATTAGGGTTAGGGTTGGGGTTAGGGTTAGAGTTAGGGTTAGGGTTAGGGTAAGGGTAAGGGTTAGGGTTAGAGTTAGGGTTAGGGTAAGGGTTAGGGTTAGGGGAAGGTTTAGGGTTAGGGTTAGGGTTAGGTTTACCATTAAGGTTAGGGTTAGGGTTAGGGTTAGGGAAAGGGTAAGGGTTTGGCTTAGGGTTAGGGTTAGGGTAAGGGTTAGGTTTCGGTTTAGGGTTAGCATTAAGGTTAGGGTTAGGGTTAGGGTAAGGGTAAGGGTTAGATTTAGGGTTAGGGTTCGGGTTAGGGTTAGGGGTTAGGGTTAGGGTTAGGGTTAGGTACAGGGGTAGCATTAAGGTTAGGGTTGGGGTTAGGGTTAGGGTAAGGGTTAGGTTTTGGTTTAGGGTAAGAGTAAGGTTTAGGGTTAGGGTTTGCCTTAGGTTTGGGGTTAGGGTTAGGGTAAGAGTAAGGGTTGGGTTTAGGGTTAGGGTTAGGGTAAGGGTAAGGGTCAGGGTTAGGGTTAAGGTTATGGTTAGGGTTAGGGTTAGGCTAAGGGTTAGGGTTACGGTTAGGGTAAGGGTTAGGGGTAGGTTTGGGGTTAGTGTTAGAGGTAGGGTTAGGGTTAGGGTAAGGGTAAGGTTTAGGGTCAGGGTTAGGGTTAGGGTAAGGGTTAGGGTTAGGGTTAGGGTAAGGATTAGGGTTAGGGTTAGGGTTAGGGTTAGGTTTAGCATTAAGGTTAGGGTTAGGGTTAGGGTTAGGGAAAGGGTAAGGGTTACGGTTAGGGTTAGGGTTAGGGTCAGTGTTAGGGTTATATTTAGGGCAAGGCTAAGGGTTAGAGTTAGGGTTAGGGTTTCGGTTAGGGTGTGCGTTAGGGTTAGGGTTAGGGTTAGGTGTTAGGGTTAGGGTTAGGGTTAGGTTTAAGTTTAGAATTAGGTTAAGGGTAAGGGTTAGGGTTAGGGTTAAGGTTAGGGTTAGTGCAAAAGGTTTGGGTTAGGGTTAGGGTTAGGGTTAGGGTAAGCGTAATGTTTAGGGTTAGGGATAGGGTAGGGTTTAGGTTTAGGGTTAGTGTAAGGCTAAGGGTTCGACTTATTGTTAGGGTAAGGGTTAGGGTTAGGGTTAGGGTTAGGGTAAGGGTAAGGGTTTGGTTTAGGGTTAAGTTTAGGGTAAAGGAAGGGTTAGGTTTAGGGTTATGTTTAGGGAAAGGGTAAGGGTTAGGGTTAGAGTTAGGGTTAGGGTTAGGGTTAAGGTTACGGTTAGTGTTAGGGTTAGGGTTAGGGTAAGCGCAAGGGTTAGGGCTATGGATAGGGTTAGGGTTAGGCTTAGGGTTAGGGTTAGAGTTAGGCTAAGGGTTAGGGTTAGGGTTAGGTTAAGGGATAGGGTTATGGTTTGGGTTAGAGGTAGGGTTAGGTTCAGGTTAAGGGTAAGGGTTAGGTTAGGGTTAGGGTTAGGGTAAGGGTGAGGGTTAGGGTTTAGGGTTAGGGTTAGGGTTAGGTTTACGGTATGGTTAGGATTAGGGTTAGGGTTAATTTCAGGGTTAGGCGTAGGGTTAGGGTAAAATTTAGAGTTAGGTTTAGGTTTAGGGTTAGGGTAAGGGTAGGTGTTAGGGTTAGGGTTAGGGTTGGGTTTAGGTTTGGGGTTAAGTTTAGGGATTGTGTTAGGGCAAGGATAAGGGTTAGGGTTAGGGTTAGGGTTAGGTTTAAGTTTAGAATTAGATTAAGGGTAAGGGTTAGGGTTAGGGTTAAGGTTAGGGTTAGCACAAAAGTTTTGGGATAGGGTTAAGTTTAGGGTTAGGGTAAGGGTAAGGGTTAGGGTTAGGGTTAGGTTTGCGGTTACGGTTAGGGTTAGGGTTAGGGTTAGTGTTAGGGTTAGGGTTAGGGTAAGGATTAGGGTTAGGGTTAGGTTTCGGTTTAGCGTTAGTTAAGGGTAAGGGTTAGGGCTAGGGTTAGTTTCAGGGTTACGGTTAGGGTAAGGGTTAGGGTTATGGTTAGTGTTAGGTTTAGGGTTAAGTTTAGGGTTAGGGTTAGGGTTACCGTAAGGGTACGGGTAAGGTTTAGGGTTAGGGTTAGGGTTAGGTTTAGGGAAAGGGTAAGGGTTAGGGTTAGGATTAGGTTTAGGGTACGGGTAAGGTTTAGGTTAGGGTTAGGTTTAGGGTTAGGTTTAGGGTTAGGGTTAGGGTTAGGGTAAGTGTAAGGTTTAGGGTTAGGGTTAGGTTTAAGGTTAAGGTTAGGTTTAGGGTTAGGTTTGGGGTTAGGGTTAGGGTAAGAGTAAGGGTTAGGGTTTGGGTTAGGGTAAGGGTAAGGGTTATGGTTATGGTTAGGGTTAGGGTTAGGGTAAGGTTTAGGGTTAGGGTTAGGGTTAGGGTTAGTGTTACCATTAAGGTTAGGGTTAGGGTTAGGGAAAGGGAAAGGGTAAGGGTTAAAAGTTAGGGTTAGGGTAAGGATAAGGGTTAGGTTTAGGGTTAGGGGAAGGTTTACGGCTAGCGTTAGGGTTAGCATTAAGGTTAGGGTTAGGGTTAGGGTATGGGCAAGGGTTAGGGTTAGGTTTAGGGTTAGAGTAAGGTTTAGGGTTAGGGTTAGGGTTAGGGTTAGGTTTAAGGTTAGGGTTAGGTTTAAGGTTAGGGTTAGGGTAAGTTTAAGGCTTAGAGTTAGGGTTAGAATTACGTTTAGAGTACAGGTAAGGTTTAGGGTTAGGGTTAGGGTTAGGTTTAGGGTTAGGGTTAGGGTAAAGGCAAGGTTTAGGGTTAGGGTTAGGGTTAGTGTTAAGTTAGGGTTAGGGCAAGGGTTAGGGTTAGGGTTACGGTTAAGGTTTAGGTTAGTGTTAGGGTTAGGGTTAGGGTTAGGGTAAGGGTCATGGATAGGGTTAGGGTTAGGGTTAAGGTTAGGGTTAGGGTTAGGGTACGGGTTAGTTTTTGGGTTAGGATTAGGGTTAGAGTTAGGGTTAGGGTTAGGGTAAGGGTAAGGGATAGGGTTAGGGTTAAGTTTGCGGTTACGGTTAGGGTTAGGGTTAGTGTTAGTGTTAGGGTAGGGTTAGGGTAAGGTTTAGGGTAAGGGTTAGGGTTAGGGTTAGGGTTAGGTTTCGGTTTAGCGTTAGTTAAGGGTAAGGGTTAGGGCTAGTGTTAGGTTCAGTATTAGGGTTAGGGTAAGGGTTGGAGTTATCATTAGTGTTAGGTTTAGGGATAAGTTAGGGTTAGGGTTAGGGTTAGGGTTAGCGTTAGTGTTAGGGTTAGGGTTAGAGGTTAGGGTTAGGGTTAGGGTTAGGGTTAGGTTAAGGGTCAGGATTAGGTAGGGTAAGGGTTAGGTTTAGGCTTAGGGTTAGGGTTAGGTTTGGGATTAGGGTTAGTGGAAGAGTAAGAGTAAGAGTTAGGGTTAGGGTTAGGTTTAGGGTAAGGGTAAGGGTTAGTTTTAGGGTTAGGGTTACAGTTAGGTTTAGAGTTAGGATTAGGACTAGGGTTAGGTTTATGGTTCGGGTTAAGGTTGGGGTGAGATTTACGGTAAGGGTTAGGATTAGGGTTAGGATTAGGTTTAAGGTTAGAGGTAGGGTAAGGGTAGGGGTTAGGGTTAGGGTAAGGGTAAGGGTTAGGGTTAGGGTTAGGGTTGGGGTAAGGATTTGTGTTAGGGTTAGTGTTAGGGTTAGGTTTAGCGTTAGGTAAGGGTAAGTGTTAGGGTTAGAGTTAGGTTTAGGGTTAGGGTTACGGTAAGTGTTATGGTTAGGTTTAGTGTTAGGGTTAGGGTTAGGGTTAGGTTTAGGGTTAGGGTAAGGGTAAGGGTTAGGGTAAGCGTTAGGGTTAGGGTTAGGGTTAGGTTTAGGGTTAGGGTAAGGGCAAGGGTTTAGGGTTAGCGTTAGGGTTAGGGTAAGGGTTAGTGTTAGGGTTAGGCTTAGGTTTAGGTTTGGGGTTAGGTTTAGGGTAAGGTTTAGGGTTAGGGTAAAAGTTAGGGTTAGGGTTAGTATTAGGGTTAGGGTAAGGGTAAAAGTTAGTGTTAGGTTAGGGTTAGTGTTAGGTTTACGGTTAGGGTTAGGGTTAGTGTTAGGGTTAGTGTTATGTTTAGGGTTAGGGTTAGGGTAAGGGTAAGGGTGAGGGTTTGGTTTAGGGTTAGGGTAAGGGTAAGGGTAAGGGTTAGTCTTAATGTTAGGGTTAGGGTTAGGGTTAGGATTAGGAGAAGGTAAGGGTTAGGGTTAGGGTTAGGGTTAGTGTAAGGGTTAGGATTAGGGTTAGGCTTAAGGTTAGGGGTAGTGTTAGGTTTAGGGTTAGGGAAAGGGTAAGGGTTAGGGTTAGGGTTAAGGTTAGGGTTGAGTTTAGGGTTAGGGTTAGGGGTTAGGATAAGGGTTAGGGTTAGGGTTAGGGTAAGGGTTAGGGTTTGGGTTAGGGTTAGGGTTAGAGTTCGGGTTCGGGTTAGGGTTAGGGTAACGGTAAGGGTTAGGGTTAGGGTTAGTGTTAGGGTAAAGGTTAGGGTTACGGTTAGGGTTAGGGTTAGAGTAAGGCTAAGGGATAGAGCTAGGGTTATGGTTAGGTTAGGTTTAGGGTTAGGGTTAGGGTAAGGGTAGGGTTAGGGTTAGGGTTAGGGTTACGGTTAAGGTTAGGGTTAGGGTAAGTTTAATGCTTAGGGTTAGGGTTAGGATTAGGTTTAGAGTAAGGGTAAGGTTGAGGGTTAGGGTTAGGTTTAGGGTTAGGGTTTGGGTAATGGTAAGGTTGAGGGTTAGGGTTAGTGTAAGGTTTAGGGTAAGGGAAAGGGTAAGGTTTAGGGTATGTTTATTGTTAGGATTCTGGTTAGGGAAAGGGTAAGGGTTAGGGTTAGGTTTGGGGTTAGGGTAAGGATTAGGGTTAGGGTTAGGGTAAGGGTTAGGGTTAGGGTTAAGGGTAGCATTAAGGTTAGGGTTAGGGATAGGTTAAAGGTAAGGGTTAGGGTTATTGTTAGGGTAAGGGTAAGGGTTAGGATTAGGGTTAGGTTAGGGTTAGAGTTAGGGTTGGGGTTAGGGTTAGGGTTAGGTTTAGGGTTAGGGTTAGGGTAAGGGTAAGGTTTAGGGTTAGGTTTAGGTGTAGGGTTAGGGTTAGGGTAAAGATAAGGGTTAGGGTTAGGGTGAGGGTTAGGGTGAGGGTTAGAGTTAGGGTTAGAATTAGGGTTAGGGAAAGGTTAAGGGTTAGGGTTACGATTAATTTCAGTGTACGAGTAAGGTTTAGAGTTAGTGTTAGGGTTAGGGTTAGGTTTAGGGTTAGGGTTATGATAAGAGTAATGTTTAGGGTTAGGGTTACCTTTAGGGTTAAGGTTAGGTTTAGGGTTAGGTTTGGGGTTAGGGATAGGGTAAGAGTAAGGGTTAGGGTTAGGGTTAGGGTTAGGGTAAGGGTTAGGGTTAGGGTTGGGGTTAAGTTTATGGTTAGGGTTAGGGTTAGGCTAAGGGTTAGGGTTATGGTTAGGGTAAGGATTAGGGTTAGGGTTGGGGTTAGGGTTAGAGGTAGGGTTAGGGTTAGGGTAAGGGTTAGGGTTAGGGTTAGGGTTAGGGTTAGGGTAAGGTTTAGGGTTAGGGTTAGGGTTAGGGTTAGGGTTACCATTAAGGTTAGGGTTAGGATTAGGGTTAGGGAAAGGGTAAGGGTTAGGTTTAGGGTTAGGGTTAGGGTAAGGATAAGGGTTGGGTTTAGGGTTAGGGTAAGGTTTACGGCTAGCGTTAGGGTTAGGGTTACCATTAAGGTTAGAGTTAGGGTTAGGGTATGATCAAGGGTTGGGTTAGGTTTAGGGTTAGAGTAAGGTTTAGGTTTAGGGTTAGGGTTAGGGTTAAAGTTAGGGTTAGGGTTAAGGTTCGGTTAGGGTAAGTTTAAGGCTTAGGGTTAGGGTTAGGATTAGGTTTAGAGTACAGGTAAGGTTTAGGGTTAGGGTTAGGGTTAGGGTTAGGTTTAGGTTTAGGGTTAGGGTTAGGGTAAGGGCAAGGTTTAGGGTTAGGGTTAGGGTTAAGTTAGGGTTAGGGTTAGGGTTAGGGTAAGGGTAAGGGATAGGGTTAGGGTTAGGTTTAAGGTTAGGGTTAGGTTTAAGGTTAGGGTTAGGGTAAGTTTAAGGGTTAGAGTTAGGGTTAGGATTACGTTTAGAGTACAGGTAAGGTTTAGGGTTAGGGTTAGGGTTAGGTTTAGGGTTAGGGTTAGGGTAAAGGCAAGGTTTAGGGTTAGGTTTAGGGTTAGTGTTAAGTTAGGGTTAGGGCAAGGGTTAGGGTTAGGGTTACGGTTAAGGTTTAGGTTAGTATTAGGGTTAGGGTTAGGGTTAGGGTAAGGGTTAGTGTTTGGGTTAGGATTAGGGTTAGAGTTAGGGTTAGGGTTAGGGTAAGGGTAAGGGTTAGGGTTAGGGTTAAGTTTGCGGTTACGGTTAGGGTTAGGGTTAGTGTTAGTGTTACGGTAGGGTTAGGGTAAGGTTTAGGGTAAGGGTTAGGGTTAGGGTTAGGGTTAGGTTTCGGTTTAGCGTTAGTTAAGGGTAAGGGTTAGGGCTAGTGTTAGGTTCAGTATTAGGGTTAGGGTAAGGGTTGGAGTTATCATTAGTGTTAGGTTTAGGGATAAGTTAGGGTTAGGGTTAGGGTTAGGGTTAGGGTTAGCGTTAGGGTTAGGGTTAGGGTTAGAGGTTAGGGTTAGGGTTAGTGTTAGGGTTAGGGTAAGGGTCAGGGTTAGGTAGGGTAAGGGTTAGGTTTAGGCTTAGGGTTAGGGTTAGGTTTGGGATTAGGGTTAGTGGAAGAGTAAGAGTAAGGGTTAGGGTTAGGGTTAGGTTTAGGGTAGGGGTAAGGGTTAGTTTTAGGGTTAGGGTTACAGTTAGGTTTAGGGTTAGGATTAGGACTAGGGTTAGGTTTATGGTTCGGGTTAAGGTTGGGGTGAGATTTACGGTAAGGGTTAGGATTAGGGTTAGGATTAGGTTTAAGGTTAGGGGTAGGGTAAGGGTAGGGGTTAGGGTTAGGGTAAGGGTAAGGGTTAGGTTTAGGGTTAGGGTTGGGGTAAGGATTTGTGTTAGGGTTAGTGTTAGGGTTAGGTTTAGCGTTAGGTAAGGGTAAGTGTTAGGGTTAGAGTTAGGTTTAGGGTTAGGGTTACGGTAAGTGTTACGGTTAGGTTTAGTGTTAGGGTTAGGGTTAGGGTTAGGTTTAGGGTTAGGGTAAGGGTAAAGGTTAGGGTTAGCGTTAGGGTTAGGGTAAGGGTTAGTGTTAGGGTTAGGCTTAGGTTTAGGTTTGGGGTTAGGTTTAGGTTAAGGTTTAGGGTTAGGGTAAAAGTTAGGGTTAGGTTTAGTGTTAGGGTTAGGGTAAGGGTAAGGGTTAGTGTTAGGGTTAGGGTTAGTGTTAGGTTTATGGTTAGGGTTAGGGTTAGTGTTAGGGTTAGTGTTATGTTTAGGGTTAGGGTTAGGGTAAGGGTAAGGGTGAGGGTTTGGTTTAGGGTTAGGGTAAGGGTAAGGGTTAGTCTTAATGTTAGGGTTAGGGTTAGGGTTAGGATTAGGAGAAGGTAAGGGTTAGGGTTAGGGTTAGGGTTAGTGTAAGGGTTAGGATTAGGGTTAGGCTTAAGGTTAGGGGTCGTGTTAGGTTTAGGGTTAGGGTAAGGGTAAGGGTTAGGGTTAGGGTTAAGGTTAGGGTTGAGTTTAGGGTTAGGGTTAGGGTTAGGATAAGGGTTAGGGTTAGGGTTAGGGTAAGGGTTAGGGTTTGGGTTAGGGTTAGGGTTAGAGTTCGGGTTCGGGTTAGGGTTAGGGTAACGGTAAGGGTTAGGGTTAGGGTTAGTGTTAGGGTAAAGGTTAGGGTTACGGTTAGGGTTAGGGTTAGAGTAAGGCTAAGGGATAGAGCTAGGGTTATGGTTAGGTTAGGTTTAGGGTTAGGGTTAGGGTAAGGGTAGGGTTAGGGTTAGGGTTAGGGTTACGGTTAAGGTTAGGGTTAGGGTAAGTTTAATGCTTAGGGTTAGGGTTAGGATTAGGTTTAGAGTAAGGGTAAGGTTGAGGGTTAGGGTTAGGTTTAGGGTTAGGGTTTGGGTAATGGTAAGGTTGAGGGTTAGGGTTAGTGTAAGGTTTAGGGTAAGGGAAAGGGTAAGGTTTAGGGTATGTTTATTGTTAGGATTCTGGTTAGGGAAAGGGTAAGGGTTAGGGTTAGGTTTGGGGTTAGGGTAAGGATTAGGGTTAGGGTTAGGGTTAGGGTAAGGGTTAGGGTTAGGGTTAAGGGTAGCATTAAGGTTAGGGTTAGGGATAGGTTAAAGGTAAGGGTTAGGGTTATTGTTAGGGTAAGGGTAAGGGTTAGGATTAGGGTTAGGGTTAGGGTTAGAGTTAGGGTTGGGGTTAGGGTTAGGGTTAGGTTTAGGGTTAGGGTTAGGGTAAGGGTAAGGTTTAGGGTTAGGTTTAGGTCTAGGGTTAGGGTTAGGGTAAAGATAAGGGTTAGGGTTAGGGTGAGGGTTAGGGTGAGGGTTAGAGTTAGGGTTAGAGTTAGGGTTAGGGAAAGCGTAAGGGTTAGGGTTACGATTAATTTCAGTGTACGAGTAAGGTTTAGAGTTAGTGTTAGGGTTAGGGTTAGGTTTAGGGTTAGGGTTATGATAAGAGTAATGTTTAGGGTTAGGGTTACCTTTAGGGTTAAGGTTAGGTTTAGGGTTAGGTTTGGGGTTAGGGTTAGGGTAAGAGTAAGGGTTAGGGTTAGGGTTAGGGTAAAGGTTAGGGTTAGGGTTGGGGTTAAGTTTATGTTTAGGGTTAGGGTTAG
>NW_028327521.1:20000-52500 GCF_031878675.1 Megascapheus bottae | reverse complement strand
GTAAGAGAAAGGGTAAGGGTTAGGATTAGGGTTAGGTTTAGGGTTAGGGTTAGGTTTAGGGTTATGGTTACTGCTAGGGTAAGGTTTGGGGTTAGAGTTAGGGTTATGGTCAGCATTAAGGTTAGGGTTAGGGTTAGGGTTAGTGTTAGGGTTAGGGTTAAGTAAAGGGTAAGGGTTAGGCTTAGGGTTAGGGTTAGGGTAAGGATAAGGGTTAGGTTTAGTTTTAGTGTAAGGGTTAGGGATAGCGTTAGGGTTAGGGTTAGAATTAACGTTAGGGTTAGGGTTAGCGTAAGGGTAAGGGTTAGGGTTAGGGTTAGGGTAAGGGTTAGGGTTAGGGTTAGTGTTAGGGTTGGGGTAAGGATTTGTGTTAGGGTTAGTGTTAGGGTTAGGTTTAGCGTTAGGTAAGGGTAAGTGGTAGTGTTAGAGTTAGGTTTAGGGTTAGGGTTAGGGTAAGGGTTACGGTTAGGTTTAGTGTTAGGGTGAGGGTTAGGGTTAGGTTTAGGGTAAGGGTTAGGGTTGGGGTTAGGCTTAGGTTTAGGTTTGGGGTTAGGTTTACGGTAAGGGTTAGGGTTAGGGTAAAGGTTTGGGTTAGGGTTAGTGTTATGGTTAGGGTAAGGGTAAGGGTTAGTGTTAGGGTTAGGGTTAGGTTTAGGATTAGGAGAAGGGAAGGGTTAGGGTTAGGGTTAGGTTTAGTGTAAGGGTTAGGATTAGGGTTAGGGGTAAGGTTAGGGGTAGTGTTAGGGTTAGGGTTAGGGTAAGGGTAAGGGTTAGGGTTAGGGTAAGGGTTAGGGTTTGGGTTAGGGTTAGGGTTAGAGTTCTGGTTAGGGTTAGAGTTAGGGTAAGGGTAAGGGTTAGGGTTAGGGTTAGGGTAAAGGTTAGGGTTACGGTTAGGGTTACGGTTAGGGTAAGGCTAAGGGTTAGAGCTAGGGTTAGGGTTAGGTTAGGTTTAGGGTTATGGTTATGGTAAGTGTAAGGGTTATGGTTAGCGTTAGGATTAGGTTTAAAGTTAGGGTTAGGGTTAAGGTTAGGGTTAGGGTAAGTTTAATGCTTAGGGTTAGGGTTAGGATTAGGTTTAGAGTACGGGTAAGGTTTAGGCTTAGGGCTAGGGTTAGGTTTAGGGTTAGGGTTTGGGTAATGGTAAGGTTGAGGGTTAGGGTTAGTGTAAGGTTTAGGGTAAGGGTAAGTGTAAGGTTTAGGGTATGTTTATTGTTAGGATTCAGGTTAGGGAAAGGGTAAGGGTTAGGGTTAGGTTTGGGGTTAGGGAGAGGATTAGGGTTAGCGTTAGGGTAAGGGTTAGGGTTAGGGTTAAGGGTAGCATTAAGGTTAGGGTTAGGGTTAGGTTAAGGGTAAGGGTTAGGGGTATTGTTAGGGTAAGGGAAAGGGTTAGGATTAGGGTTAGGGTTAGGTTTAGGGTCAGGGTAAGTGTTAGGGTTAGGGTTAGGTTTAGGGTTAGGTTTAGGGTTAGGGTTAGGGTAAGGGTAAGGGTTAGGGTTAGGTTTAGTTCTAGGGTTAGGGTTAGGGTAAGGGTTAGGGTTAGGGTTAGTGTTCGGTTTAGGGTTAAGGTTAGGGTTAGTGTAAAGGTAAGGGTTAGGGTTAGGGTGAGGGTAGGGGTTAGTGTTATGGTTTGGGTTAGGTTTATGGTTAGGGTAAGGGTAAGGTTTAGGGTTAGGGTTAGGTTTAGGGTTTAGGGTTAGGGTTAGGGTTAGGGTAAGTGTTAGGGTTAGGTTTAGGTTAAGAGTAAGGTTTAGGGTTAGGGTTACGGTTAGGTTTCAGGTTAGGGTTAGGGTTAATGTTAGGGTTAGTGTTCGGGTTAGGTTTAGGGTTTGAGTAAGGGTAAGGGTTAGGGTTAGGGTTAGGGTTAGGGTTAGGGTTAAGTTTAGGGTTATGGTTAGGGTTAGCCTAAGGGTTAGGGTTAGGGTTAGGATAAGGTTTAACGTTTGAGTTAGGGTTAGGGTTAGAGTTAGGGTTAGGGTTAGGTTAAGGGTAAGGGTTAGGGTTAGGGTTAGGGTTAGGGTTATGTTTAGGGTTAGAGTAAGGTTTGGGGTTAGGGTTTAGGGTTAGATTTAGGATAAGGGTTAGGGATAGGGGTTAGGTTTAGGGTTAGGGTTAGTGTCAGGTTTAGGGTTAGGTTTAGTGTTAGGGTGAGGGTTAGGGTTAGGGTAAAGTTTAGGGTTAGAGATAGGCTTAGGGTTAAGTTTGGGGTTAGGTTTAGGGTAAGGGTTAGGGTTAGGGTAAACGTTAGGGTAGGGTTAGTGTCAGGGTTAGGGTAAGGGTAAAGGTTAGTGTTAGGGTTAAGGTTAGTGTTAGGTTTATGGTTAGGGTTAGGGTTAGTGTTAGGGTTAGTGTTAGGTTTAGGGTTAGGGTTAGGTTAAGGATAAGGGTGAGGGTTTGGTTTAGGGTTAGGGTAAGGGTAAGGGTTAGTATTAATGTTAGGGTTAGGGTTAGGATTAGGAGAAGGTAAGGGTTAGGGTTAGGGTTAGGGTTAGTGTAATGGTTAGGGTTAGGGTTAGGGTTAAGTTTGTGGTAGTGTTAGGGTTAGGGTTAGGGTAAGGGTAAGGGTTAGGTTTAGGGTTAAGGTCAGGGTTAAGGTTAGGGTTAGGGTTAGGGTTAGGCTAAGGGTTAGGTTTAGGGTTAGGGTAAGGGTTAGGGATTTGGTTAGGGTTAGGGTGAGAGTTCGGGTTAGGGTTAGGGTTAGGGTAAGGGTAAGGGTTAGGGTTAGGGTTAGGGTAAAGTTTAGGGTTACGGTTAGGGTTAGGGTAAGGCTAATGGTTAGAGCTAGGGTTAGGGTTAGGTTAGGTTAGGTTTAGGGTTAGGGTTAGGGTAAGGGTAAGGGTTATGGTTAGGGTTAGTATTAGGTTTAAATTTAGGGTTAGGGTTAAGGTTAGGGTTAGGGTAAGTTTAATGCTTAGGGTTAGGGTTAGGATTAGGTTTAGAGTATGGGTAAGGTTTAGGGTTAGGGTTAGGGTTAGGGTTAGGGTTAGGGTAATGGTAAGGTTTAGGGTTATGGTTAGTGTAAGGTTTAGGGTAAGGGTCAGGGTAAGTTTTAGGGTATGTTTATTGTTAGGATTCGGTTTAGGGAAAGGGTAAAGGTTAGGGTTAGGTTTGGGGTTAGGGTAAGGATTAGGGTTATGGTTAGGGTTAGGGTAAGGTTTAGGGTTAGGGTTAGGGTTAGCATTAAGGTTAGGGTTAGGGTTAGGTTAGGGGTAAGGGTTAGGTTTATTGTTAGGGTAAGGGTAAGGGTTAGGATTAGGGTTAGGTTTAGGGTAAGTGGTAGGATTAGGGTTAGGTTTAGGGTTAGGTTTAGGGTTAGGGTTAGGGTAAGGGTAAGGGTTAGGGTTAGGTTAGGTCTAGGGTTAGGGTTAGGGTAAGGATTAGGGTTAGGGTTAGTGTTCGGTTTAGGGTTAAGTTTAGGTTTACGGTAAAGTTAAGGGTTAGGGTTAGGGTGAGGGTTAGGGGTTAGTGTTAGGGTTTGGGTTAGGTTTATGGTTAGGGTAAGGGTAAGGTTTAGGGTTAGGGTTAGGGTTAGCATTAAGGTTAGGGTTAGGGTTAGGTTAAGGGTAAGGGTTAGGGTTATTGTTAGGGTAAGGGTAAGGGTTAGGATTCGGGTTAGGGTTAGGGTTAGGGTTAGGGTTAGTGTTAGGTTAGGTTTAGGGTTAGAGTAAGGGTAAGGGTAAGGATTAGATTTAGGGTTAGGGTTCGGGTTAGGGTTAGGGTTTAGGGTTAGGGTAAGGGTTAGGTATAGGTTTAGCATTAAGGTTAGGTTTAGGGTTAGGGTAAGGGTAAGGGTTAGGGTTAGGTTTAGGGTAAGGGTAAGTGTTCGGGTTAGGGTTAGGGATAGGTTTAGTGTTAGGATTAGTGTAAGGGTAAGGGTTAGGGTTAGGGTTACGGTTAGGTTAGGGTTAGGTTTAGGGTTAGGGTTAGGTAAGGGTAAGGGTAAGGGTTAGGGTTAGGGTTAAGATAATTTTAAGGGTTAGGATTAAGGTTCAGGTTAGGGTTAGGATTGAGGTTAGGGTTAGGGTTAGGGTTAGGGTAGGGTAAGGGTTAGGGTTAGGGTTAGGGTTAGGTTAAGGGTTACGGTTAGTGTTAGGGTTAAGGTTAGGGTTAGTGTTAGGTTTAGGTTTAGGGTTAGGGTAAGGGTTAGGGTTAGGGTTAATGTTAGGGTTAGGGTTAGGTTTAGGGTTAAGGTAAGGGTAAAGGTAAGGGTTTGGGTTAGGGTTAGGGTTAGGGTAAGGGTAAGGGTTAGGGCTAGGTTTAGGGTTAGGGTTAGAGTAAGGGTTTGGGTTAGGGGATAGGGTTAGATTTCGGAAAAGGGTTAGGGATAGGTGTTAGGGTTAGGGTTATTGTTAGTGTAAGGGTTTGGGTTAGGGTTAGGGTTAGGGTTACGATAAGGGTTAGGGTTAGGGTTAGGGTTAGGGCAAGGGTCAGGTTTAGGTTTAGGTTTGGGGTTAAGGTTTGGGTTAGGTTTCGGGTTAGGTTAAGTGTTATGGTTAGGGTTAGGGTTAGCGTTAGGTTTAGGGTTAGGGTTAAGGTTAGGGTTAGGGTTAGGGTTAGGCTAAGGGTTAAGGTTAGGGTTAGGATAAGGGTTAGGGTTAGAGGAAGGGTTAGGGTTAGGGTTAGGGTAAGGGTTAGGTATAGGGTTAGGGTAAGGATTAGGGTTAGGGTAAGGATTAGGGTTAGGGTTAGGGTTAGGGTTAGCATTAAGGTTAGGGTTAGGGTTAGGGTTAGGGAAAGGTTAAGGGTTAGGGTTAGGGTTAGGGTTAGGGTAACGATAAGGGTTAGGTTTAGGGTTAGGTTAAGGGTTGGGTTTAGCGTTAGGTTTAGGGTCAGCATTAAGGTTAGGGTTAGGGTTAGGGTAAGGGTAAGGGTTAGGGGTAGGGTTAGGGTAAGGGTAAGGTTTAGGGTTAGAGTTAGGGTTAGGGTAAGGCTTAATGTTAGGGTTATGGTAAGGGTTAGGTTCAGGGTTAGGGTAAGCGTAAGGGTTAGGGTTAAGGTTAGGTTAAGGGTTAGGATTAGGGTTAGGGTTAGGGTTAGGGTTAGGGTTAGGCATAGGGTTAGGGTTTCGGTTTGGGTTAGGGAAAGGGTAAGTGTTAGGGTTAGTGTTAGGGTTAGGGTAAGGGTTAGGGTAAGCTTTAGGGTTAGGGTTAGGATTAGTGTAAGGATTAGGGTTAGGTTTAGGGTTAGGGTTAGGGTAAGGGTTAGGGTTAGGGTTAGGGTAAGGTTTAGGGTTAGGGGTTAGGGTTAGGGTTAGGTTTAGGGTTAGGGTAAGGGTTAGGGTTACATGTTAGGGTTAGGTTAAGGGTTAGGGTGAGGGTAAGGGTTAGGGTTAGGGTTAGGGTTAGGGTTACGGGAAGGGTTATTGTTAGGGTAAGGGTAAGTGTTAGGGTTAGGGTTAGAGTTAGGATTAGCGGTTAAGGTTAGGCTTAGGGTTAGAATTAGTGTATGGGTTAGGTTTAGGTTTAGGGTAAGGGTAAGTGTTAGGGTTAGGGTTAGGGTTAGCGTTAGGGTTAGGGCAAGGGTTACGGTTAGGGTTAGGGTTAGGTTTAGGGTTAGGTTTAGGGGTAGGGTAAGTGTTAGGGTTAGGGTTAGGGTTAGGTTTAGTGTTAACGTTTTGGTTAGGGAAAGGGTTAGGGTTAGGGTTAGGGTTACGGTAAGGATTAGGGTTAGGGTTAGGGTAAGGTTAGTGTTAGGGTTAGGGTTAGGGTTAGCATTAATTTTAGGGTTAGCTTTAGGGTAAGGGTAAGGGTAAGGTTAGGTTTAGGGTTAGGTTTAGGGTTAGAGTTATGGTAAGGATTAGGTTTCGGTTTAGGGTTAGCATTAAGGTTAGGGTTAGGGTTAGGGTAAGTGGTAGGGTTGGGGTTAGGTTTAGGGTTAGGTTTAGGGTTAGGGTTAGGGTAAGAGTAAGGGTTAGGGTTAGGTTAGGTCTAGGGTTAGGGTTAGGGTAAGGGTTAGGGTTAGGGTTAGTGTTCGGTTTAGGGTTAAGTTTAGGTTTACGGTAAAGGTAAGGGTTAGGGTTAGGGTGAGGGCTAGGGGTTAGTGTTAGGGTTTGGGTTAGGTTTATGGTTAGGGTAAGGGTAAGGTTTAGGGTTAGGGTTAGGTTTAGGGTTAGGGTTAGGGTTACGGTTAGGGTAAGGTTTAGGTTAAGAGTAACGTTTAGGTTTAGGGTTAGGGTTAGGTTTCGGGTTAGTGTTAGGGTTAAGGTTAGGGTTAGTGTTAGGTTAGGTTTAGGGTTAGAGTAAGGGTAAGGGTAAGGATTAGATTTAGGGTTAGGGTTCGGGTTAGGGTTAGGGGTTAGGGTTAGGGTTAGGGTTAGGGTTAGGTATAGGGTTAGCATTAAGGTTAGGTTTAGGGTTAGGGTAAGGCCAATGGTTAGGGTTAGGTTTAGGGTAAGGGTAAGTGTTCCGGTTAGGGTTAGGGATAGGTTTAGTGTTAGGATTAGTGTAAGGATAAGGGTTAGGGTTAGGGTTACGGTTAGGGTTATGGTAGTGTTAGTGTTAGGTTTAGGGTTAGGTCTATGGTTAGGGTAAGGGTAAGGGTTAGGGGTAGGGTTACGATAATTTTAAGGGTTAGGATTAAGGTTAGGGTTAGGGTTAGGATTAAGGTTAGGGTTAGGGTAAGGGTAAGGGTTAGGGTTAGGGTTAGGGTTAGGTTAAGGGTTACGGTTAGTGTTAGGGTTAAGGTTAGGGTTAGTGTTAGGGTTTCGTTTAGGGTTAGGGTAAGGGTTCGGGTTAGGGTTAATGTTAGGGTTAGGGTTACGTTTAGGGTTAAGGTAAGGGTAAAGGTAAGGGTTTGGGTTAGGGTTAGAGTTAGGGTTAGGGTTAGGGGAGGGTAAGGGTTAGGGTTAGGTTTAGGGTTAGGGTGAGAGTAAGTTTTGGGGTAAGGGGATAGGGTTAGATTTCGGAAAAGGGTTAGGGATAGGTGTTAGGGTTAGGGTTATGGTTAGGGTTAGGTTTAGGCTAAGGGTAAGGGTTAGGGTTAGGATAAGGGTTAGGGCTAGGGTTGGGGTTAGGGTTAGAGGAAGGGTTAGGGTTAGGGTTAGGGTAAGGGTTAGGTATAGGGTTAGGGTAAGGATTAGGGTTAGGGTAAGGATTAGCGTTAGGTTTAGGGTTAGGTTTAGCATTAAGGTTAGGGTTAGAGTTAGGGTAAGGGAAAGGTTAAGGGTTAGGGTTAGGGTTAGGGTTAGGGTAACGATAAGGGTTAGGTTTTGGGTTAGATTTAGGGTTGGGTTTAGCGTTAGGTTTAGGGTCAGCATTAAGGTAAGGGTTAGGGTTAGGGTAAGGGTAAGGGTTAGGGTTAGGGTTAGGGTAAGGGTAAGGTTTAGGGTTAGGGTTAGGGTTAGGGTAAGGATTAGTGTTAGGGTTAGGGTAAGGGTTAGGTTCAGGGTTAGGGTAAGCATAAGGGTTAGGGTTAGGGTTAGGTTAAGGGTTAGGCTTAGGGTTAGGGTTAGGGTTCGGGTTAGGCATAGGGTTAGGGTTTCGGTTTGGGTTAGGGAAAGGTTAAGTGTTAGGGTTAGTGTTAGGGTTAGGGTAAGGGTTAGGGTTAGCTTTAGGGTTAGGGTTAGGTTTAGTGTAAGGATTAGGGTTAGGTTTAGGGTTAGGGTTAGGGTAAGGGTTAGGGTTAGGGTTAGGGTAAGGTTTAGGGTTAGGGTTAGGTTTAGGGTTAGGATAAGGGTTAGGGTTACATGTTAGGGTTAGGGTAAGGGTCAGAGTGAGGGTAAGGGTTAGGGTTAGGGTTAGGGTTAGGGTTAGAGTAAGGGTTATTGTTAGGGTAAGGGTAAGTGTTAGGGTTAGGGTTAGAGTTAGGATTAGCGGTTAAGGTTAGGCTTAGGGTTAGAATTAGTGTATGGGTTAGGTTTAGGTTTAGGGTAAGGGTAAGTGTTAGGGTTATGGTTAGGGTTAGCGTTAGGGTTAGGGCAAGGTTTATGGTTAGGGTTAGGGTTAGGTTTAGGGTTAGGTTTAGGGGTAGGGTAAGTGTTAGGGTTAGGGTTAGGGTTAGGTTTAGTGTTAACGTTTTGGTTAGGGAAAGGGTTAGGGTTAGGGTTAGGGTTAGGGTAAGGATTAGGGTTAGGGGTAGGGTAAGGTTAGTGTTAGGGTTAGGGTTAGGGTTAGCATTAACTTTAGGGTTAGCTTTAGGGTAAGGGTTAGGGTTAGGGTTAGGGTTAGGGTTAGGGTTAGGGTTAGAGTTATGGTAAGGATTAGGTTTCCTTTTAGGGTTAGCATTAAGGTTAGGGTTAGGGTTAGGGTAAGGGTAAGGGTTAGATTTAGGGTTAGGGTTCGGGTTAGGGTTAGGGGTTAGGGTTAGGGTTAGGGTAAGGATTAGTGTTAGGGTTAGTGTTAGGGTTAGGTTCAGGGTTCGGGTAAGCGTAAGTGTTAGGGTTAGGGTTAGTTTTAGGGTTAGGCTTAGGGTTAGGGTTAGGGTTAGGGTTAGGTATAGGGTTAGGTTAAGGGTTAGAGATGGGGTTCGGGTTAGGGTTAGGGTTAGGGTTAAGGTTAGGGTTATGGTTTGAGTTAGGGTTAGGGAAAGGGTAAGGGCTAGGGTTAGGGTTAGGGTTAGGGTAAGTTTTAGGGTTAGCTTTAGGGTTAGGGTTAGTGTAAGGATTAGGGTTGGGGTTAGGGTTAGGGTAAGGTTTAGGGTTAGGGTTAGGGGTAGGGTTAGAGTTAGGGTTAGTGTTAGGGTAAGGGTAAGTGTCAGGGTTAGGGTTAGGGTTAGGATTAGCGGTTAAGGTTAGGCTTAGGGTTAGAATTAGTGTATGGGTTAGGGTTAGGTTTAGGGTAAGGTTAAGTGTTAGGGTTATGGTTAGGGTTAGCGTTAGGGTTAGGGCAAGGGTTAGGGTAAGGGTAAGGGTTAGGTTTAGGGTTAGGTTTACGGGTAGGGTGAATGTTATTTTTAGGGTTAGGGTTAGGGTTAGGGTTAGGTTTAGTGTTAACGTTTTGGTTAGGGAAAGAGTTAGGGTTAGGGTTAGGGTTAGGGTAAGGATTAGGGTTAGGGTTAGGGTAAGGGTTAGTGTTAGTTTTAGGGATAGGGTTAGCATTAACTTTAGGGTTAGGGTTAGCGTAAGGGTAAGGGTTAGGTTTAGGGTTAGGTTTAGGGTTAGGGTAGGGTAAGGATTAGGTTTCGGTTTAGGGTTAGCATTAAGGTTAGGGTTAGGGTTAGGGTAAGGGTAAGGGTTAGATTTAGGGTTAGGGTTCGGGTGAGGGTTAGGGGTTAAGGTTAGGTTTAGGGTTAGGGTTAGGTATAGGTTTAGCATTAAGGTTAGGGTTAGGTTAGGGTAAGGGTAAGGGTTAGGGTTAGGGTTAGGGTAAGGGTAAGTGTTAGGGTTAGGGTTAGGGTTAGGGTTAGGTTTAGTGTTAGGATTAGTGTAAGGATAAGGGTTAGGGTTAGGGTTACAGTTAGGTTTAGGGTAGTGTTAGTGTTAGGTTTAGGGTTAGGGTTATGGTTAGGGTAAGGGTAAGGGTTAGGGTTAGGTTTAGGGTAAGGGTAAGGGTTAGGGTTAGGGTTAGGGTTAGGGTTAGGTTTAGGGTTAGAGTAAGGGTTGGGGTTAGGGATTCGGGTTAGATTTAGGAAAAGGGTTAGGGATAGGTGTTAGGCTTAGGGTTAGGGTTAGGGTTAGGGTTAGGCATAGGGTTAGGTAAAGGGTTTGAGATAGGGTAAGGGTTAGGTTTAGGGTTAGGGTTAAGGTTAGGGTTAGGGTTTGGGGTAGGGTTAGGGAAAGGATAAGGGTTAGTGTTAGGGTTAGGGTTAGGGTAAGGGTTAGGGTTAGCTTTAGGGTTAGGGTTAGGGTTAGTGTAAGGATTAGGGTTAGGGTTAGGGTTAGGTTTAGGGTAAGGGTTAGGGTTAGGGTTAGGGTTAGGGTAAGGTTTAGGGTTAGGGGTTAGGTTTAGGGTTAGGTTTAGGGTTAGGGTAAGGGTTAGGTTTACATGTTAGGGTTAGGGTAAGGGTTAGGGTGAGGGTAAGGGTTAGAGTTAGGGTTAGGGTTAGGGTTTGGGTTAGAGTTAGGGTTAGGGTTATTGTAAGGGTTAGTGTTAGGGTTAGGGTTAGTGTTAGGATTAGCGGTTAAGGTTAGGCTTAGGGTTAGAATTAGTGTATGTGTTAGGGTTAGGTTTAGGGTAAGGGTAAGTGTTAGGGTTATGGTTAGGGTTAGCGTTAAGGTTAGGGCAATGGTTAGGGTTAGGGTTAGGTTTAGTTTTAGGGTTAGGTTTAGGGGTAGGGTAAGTGTTAGGGTCAGGGTTAGGGTTAGGTTTAGGTTTAGTGTTAACGTTTTGGTTAGGGAAATGGTTAGGGTTAGGGTTAGGGTTAGGGTAAGGATTAGGGTTAGGGTTAGGGTAAGGGTTAGTGTTAGGGTTAGGGTTATGGTTAGCATTAACTTTAGGGTTACGGTTAGGGTAAGGGTAAGGGTTAGGATTAGGGTTAGGTTTAGGGTTAGGGTTAGGGTAAGGATTAGGTTTCGGTTTAGGGTTAGCATTAAGGTTAGGGGTAGGGTTAGGGTAAGGGTAAGGGTTAGATTTAGGGTTAGGGTTAGGGTTAGGTTTAGGGGTTAGGGTTAGGGTTAGGTATAGGGTTAGCATTAAGGTTAGGGTTATGGTTAGGGTAAGGGTGAGGGTTAGGGTTAGGGTTAGGGTAAGGGTAAGTGTTAGGGTTAGGATTAGGGTTAGGTTTAGTGTTAGAGATAGGGTTAGGGTAAGGGTTAGGGTTAGGGTTACGGTTAGGTTTAGGGTAGTGTTAGTGTTAGGTTTAGGGTTAGGGTTATGGTTATGGTAAGGGTAAGTGTTAGGGTTAGGGTTAGGGTTAGGGTTAGGTTAAGGGTTACGGTTAGGGTTAGGGTTAAGGTTAGGGTTAGTGTTAGGGTTAGGTTTAGGGTTAGGGTAAGGGTAAGGGTTAGGGTTAGGGTTAGGGTTAAGGTTAGGGTTAGGGTTACGGTTAGGCTAAGGGTTAGGGTTAGGATTAGGATAAGGGTTAGGGTTTGGGTTAGGGTTAGGGTTAGAGTTAGGGTTAGGATTAGGGTAAGGGTAAGGGTTAGGGTTAGGTATAGGTTTAGGGTTAGGGTAAGGGTTGTGGTTAGGGGTTAGGGCTAGGTTTAGGATAAGGGTTAGGAATGGGGGTTGGGTTAGGGTTAGGTTAGGTTTAGTGTTAGAGATAGGGTTAGGGTAAGGGTTAGGGTTAGAGTTACGGTTAGGTTTAAGGTAGTGTTAGTGTTAGGTTTAGGGTTAGGGTTACGGTAATGGTTAGGGTTAGGGTTAGGGTTAGGGCAAGGGTAAGTGTTAGGGTTAGTGTTAGGGTTAGCGTTAGGGTTAGGGTAAGGGTAAGAGTTCGGGTTATAGTTAGGTTTAGGTTTAGGTTTGGGGTTAAGTTTTGGGTTATCGTTAGGGTAAGGGTAAGTGTCAGGTTTAGGGTTAGGGTAAGGGTAAGTGTTGGGATTAGGGTTAGGGTTTGGGTTAGTTTTAGGGTTAGGGTTAAGGTTAGGGTTAGGGTTAGGGTTAGGCTAAGGGTTAGGTTTAGGGCTAGGGTTAGGGTAAGGTTTAGGGTTAGGATTAGGGATAGGTTTAGGGTTAGGTTTAGGGTTAGGGTAAGGTTTAGGGTTAGGGTTAGGGATAGGGTTAGAGGAAGGGTTAGGGTTAGGGTAACTGTAAGGGTTAGGGTTAGGTTTAGGGTTAGGGAAAGGATTAGGGTTAAGGTAAGAATTAAGGTTAGGGTTAGGGTTAGGGTTAGGGTTAGCAGTAAGGTTAGGTTTAGGGTTAAGTTTAGCGTTAGGGAAAGGGTAAGGGTTAGGGTTAGGCTTAGAGCTAGGGTTAGGGTTAGTTTTAGGGTAAGGATAAGGGTAGGTTTAGGGTTAGGTTAAGGGTTAGGGTTAGCGTTAGGTTTAGGGTCAGCATTAAGTTTCGGGTTAGGGTTAGGGTAAGGGTAAGGGTTAGGGTTAGGGTTAGGGTAAGGGTAAGTGTTAGGGTTAGGGTTAGGGTTAGGTTTAGTGTAAGGATAAGGGTTAGGGTTAGGGTTACAGTTAGGGTTAGGGTAGTGTTAGTGTTAGGTTTAGGGTTAGGGTTATGGTTAGGGTAAGGGTAAGGGTTAGGGTTAGGGTAAGGGTAAGGGTTAGGGTTAGGGTTAGGGTTAGGGTTAGGTTTAGGGTTAGAGTAAGGGTTGGGGTTAGGGGTTAGGGTTAGGGGAAGGGGAAGGGTTAGGGTTAGGGTTATGGTTAAGGTTATGGTTAGGGTTAGGGTTAGGCTAAGAATTAGGGTTACGGTTAGGGTAAGGGTTAGGGGTAGGCTTGGGTTTAGGGTTAGAGGTAGGGTTAGGGTTAGGGTAAGGGTAAGGTTTAGGGTCAGGGTTAGGGTTAGGGTAAGAGTTAGGGTTAGGGTTAGGGTAAGGATTAGGGTTACGGTTAGGGTTAGCGTTAGGTTTAGCATTAAGGTTAGGGTTAGGGGTAGGGTTAGGGTTAGGGAAAGGGTAAGGGTTATGGTTAGGGTTAGGGTTAGGGTTTGTGTTAGGGTTAGGTTTAGGGCAAGGGTAAGGGTTAGGTTTAGGATTAAGGTTAGGGTTAAGTTTAGGGTTAGGGTTAGGGTTAGCCTAAGGGTTAGGGTTAGGGTTAGGGTAAGGGTTAGGTTTAGGATTAGGTTTAGGGTACGTGTAAGGTTTAGGGTTAGGGTTAGGGTTAGGTTTAGGGTTAGGGTTAGGGTAAGGGTAAGGTTTAGGGTTAGGTTTAGGGTTAGGGTTAAGGTTAGGATTAGGGTTAGGTTTGAGGTTAGGGTTAGGGTAAGAGTAAGGTTTAGGGTTAGGGTTAGGGTAAGGGTAAGGATTAGGGTTAGGGTTAGGGTTAAGGTTATGTTTAGGGTTAGGGTTACGCTAAGGGTTAGGGTTAGGGTTAGGGTAAGGATTAGGGTTAGGGTTGGGGTTAGGGTTAGAGGTAGGGTTAGGGTTAGGGTAAGTGTTAGGGTTAGGGTTAGGGTTAGGGTAAGAGTTAGGGTTAGGGTAAGGATTAGGGTTAGGGTTAGGGTTAGGGTTAGGGTTACCATTAAGGTTAGGGTTATTGTTAGGGTTAGGGAAAGGGTAAGGGTTTGGTTTAGGGTTAGGGTAAGGTTTAGGGCTAGCGTTAGGGTTAGGGTTAGCATTAAGGTTAGGGTTAGGGTGAGGGTATGGGAAGGGTTAGGGTTAGGTTTAGGGTTAGGGTAAGGTTTAGGGTTAGGGTTAGGGTTAGGGTTAAATTTAGGGTTAGGGTTCAGGTTAGGGTTAGGGTAAGTTTAAGGCTTAGGGTTAGGGTTAGGATTAGGTTTCGGGTACAGGTAAGTTTAAGGGTTAGGGTTAGGTTTAGGGTTAGGGTTAGGTTAAGGGCAAGGTTTAGGGTTAGGTTTAGGGTTAGGGTAAGGATTAGGGTTAGGGTTAGTGTTAGGGTAAGGGTTAGGGTTAGGATTAGGGTTAGGGTTAGGGTTTGTGTTAGGGTTCGGTTTAGGGCAAGGGTAAGGGTTAGGTTTAGGATTAAGGTTAGGGTTAAGTTTAGGGTTAGGGTTAGGGTTAGGCTAAGGGTTAGGGTTAGGGTTAGGGTAAGGGTTAGGTTTAGTATTAGGTTTAGGGTACGTGTAAGGTTTAGGGTTAGGGTTAGGGTTAGGTTTAGGGTTAGGGTTAGGGTACGCGTAAGGTTTAGTGTTAGGTTTAGGGTTAGGGTTAAGGTTAGGATTAGGGTTAGGTTTGGGGTTAGGGTTAGGGTAAGAGTAAGGTTTAGGGTTAGGGTTCGGGTAAGGGTAAGGGTTAGGGTTAGGGTTAGGGTTAAGGTTATGTTTAGGGTTAGGGTTACACTAAGGTTTAGGGTTAGGGTAAGGGTAAGGATTAGAATTAGGGTTGGGGTTAGGGTTAGAGGTAGGGTTAGGGTTAGGGTGAGAGTAAGGGTTAGGGTTAGGGTAAGGGAAGGTTTAGGGTTAGGGTTAGGGTTAAGGTTATGTTTAGGGTTAGGGTTAGGCTGAGGGTTAGGGTAAGGATTAGGGTTAGGGTTGGGGTTAGGGTTAGAGGTAGTGTTAGGGTTAGGGTAAGGGTAAGGGTTAGGGTAAGAGTTAGGGTTAGGGTAAGGATTAGGGTAAGGATTAGTTTTAGGGTTAGGGTTAGGGTTAGGTTTACCATTTAGGTTAGGGTTAGGGTTAGGGTTAGGGTTAGCATTAAGGTTATGGTTAGGGTTAGGGTAAGGGTAATGTTTAGGTTTAGGGTTACGGTTCGGGTTAGGGTTAGGGGTTAGGGTTAGGGTTAGGGTTAGGGTTAGGTATAGGGGTAGCATTAAGGTTAGGGTTAGGTTTAGGGTTAGGGTAAGGGTTAGGGTTAGTTTTAGGGTAAGCGTAAGGTTTAGGGTTAGGGTTTGCCTTAGGTTTGGGGTTAGGGTTAGGGTAAGAGTAAGGGTTGGGTTTAGGGTTAGGGTTAGGGTAAGGGTAAGGGTCAGGGTTAGGGTTAAGGTTATGGTTAGGGTTAGGGTTAGGCTAAGGGTTAGGGTTACGGTTAGGGTAAGGGTTAGGGGTAGGTTTGGGGTTAGTGTTAGAGGTAGGGTTAGGGTTAGGGTAAGGGTAAGGTTTAGGGTCAGGGTTAGGGTTAGGGTAAGGGTTAGGGTTAGGGTTAGGGTAAGGATTAGGGTTAGGGTTAGGGTTAGGGTTAGGTTTAGCATTAAGGTTAGGGTTAGGGAAAGGGTAAGGGTTACGGTTAGGGTTAGGGTTAGGGTCAGTGTTAGGGTTATATTTAGGGCAAGGGTAAGGGTTAGGTTTAGGGTTGAGGTTAGGGTTAAGTTTAGGGTTAGGGTTAGGGTTAGGCTAAGGGTTAGGGATAGGGTTAGGGTAAGGGTTAGGTTTAGGATTAGATTTAGGGTACGGGTAAGGTTTAGGGATAGGATTAGGGTTAGGGTTAGGTTTAGGGTTAGGGTTAGGGTAGGGTAAGGTTTACGGTTAGGGTCAGGGTTAGGGTTAAGGTTAGGATTAGGGTTAGGTTTGGGGTTAGGGTTATTGTAAGAATAAGGGTTAGGGTTAGGGTTAGGGTAAGGGAAGGGTTAGGGTTAGGGTTAGGGTAAGGGTAAGGTTTAGGGTTAGGGTTAGGGTTTGGGTTAACGTTAGGATTAGGGTTAGGTTTGGGTTAGGGTTAGGGTAAGAGTAAGGGTTAGGGTTAGGGTTAGGGTAAGGATAAGGGTTAGGATTAGGGTTAGGGTTAAGGTTATGGTTAGGTTTAGGGTTAGGCTTAGGGTTAGGCTTAGGGTTAGGGTAAGGATAGGTTTATTGTTGGGGTTAGGGTTAGAGGTAGGGTTAGGGTTAGGGTAAGGGTAAGGGTTAGGGTTAGGGTTAGGGTTAGGGTAAGGGTTAGGGTTAGGGTAAGTATTAGGTTTCGGTTAGGGTTCGGGTTAACATTAAGTTTAGGGTTAGGGAAAGGGTAAGGGTTAGGGTTAGGTTTAGGGTAAGGATTAGGGTTAGGGTTAGTGTAAGCGTAAGGGTTAGGGTTAGGGTTAGGGTTAGGGTTAGGTTTAGGGTTACGTCTAGGGTAAGGGTTAGGGTTAGAGTTAGGGTTATGGTCAGCATTAAGTTTAGGGTTAGGGTTAGGGTTAGGTAAAGGATAAGGGTTATGGTTAGGGGTAGGGTTAGGGTTAGGGTAAGTATAAGGGTTAGGTTTAGGTTTAGGGTAAGGGTTAGGGTTAGGGTTAGGGTTAGGTTTAGCATTAAGGTTAGGGTTAGGGAAAGGGTAAGGGTTACGGTTAGGGTTAGGGTTAGGGTCAGTGTTAGGGTTATATTTAGGGCAAGGGTAAGGGTTAGGTTTAGGGTTGAGGTTAGGGTTAAGTTTAGGGTTAGGGTTAGGGTTAGGCTAAGGGTTAGGGATAGGGTTAAGGTAAGGGTTAGGTTTAGGATTAGGTTTAGGGTACGGGTAAGGTTTAGGGATAGGATTAGGGTTAGGGTTAGGGTTAGGGTTAGGGTAGGGTAAGGTTTACGGTTAGGGTCAGGGTTAGGGTTAAGGTTAGGATTAGGGTTAGGTTTGGGGTTAGGGTTATTTTAAGAATAAGGGTTAGGGTTAGGGTTAGGGTAAGGGAAGGTTTAGGGTTAGGGTTAGGGTAAGGGTAAGGTTTAGGGTTAGGGTTAGGGTTTGGGTTAACGTTAGGATTAGGGTTAGGTTTTGGGTTAGGGTTAGGGTAAGAGTAAGGGTTAGGGTTAGGGTTAGGGTTAGGGTAAGGATAAGGGTTAGGATTAGGGTTAGGGTTAAGGTTATGGTTAGGGTTAGGGTTAGGCTTAGGGTTAGGCTTAGGGTTAGGGTAAGGATTAGGTTTATTGTTGGGGTTAGGGTTAGAGGTAGGGTTAGGGTTAGGGTAAGGGTAAGGGTTAGGGTTAGGATTAGGGTTAGGGTAAGGGTTAGGGTTAGGGTAAGTATTAGGTTTCGGTTAGGGTTCGGGTTAACATTAAGTTTAGGGTTAGGGAAAGGGTAAGGGTTAGGGTTAGGTTTAGGGTAAGGATTAGGGTTAGGGTTAGTGTAAGCGTAAGGGTTAGGGTTAGAGTTAGGGTTAGGGTTAGGGTTAGGTTTAGGGTTACGTCTAGGGTAAGGGTTAGGGTTAGAGTTAGGGTTATGGTCAGCATTAAGTTTAGGGTTAGGGTTAGGGTTAGGTAAAGGATAAGGGTTATGGTTAGGGGTAGGGTTAGGGTTAGGGTAAGTATAAGGGTTAGGTTTAGGTTTAGGGTAAGGGTTAGGGTTAGCGATAGGGATAGGTTTAGCATTAAGGTTAGGGTTAGGGTAGCGTAAGGGTAAGGGTTAGGGAAATGGTTAGGGTAAGGGGTAAGGGTTAGAGTTAGGGTTAGGGTTAGGGTTGGGGTAAGGATTTGTGTTAGGGTTAGAGTTAGGGTTAGGTTTGGCGTTAGGGTAAGGGTAACGGTTAGGGTTAGGGTTAGTTTTAGGGTTAGGGTTAGGGTAAGGGTTAGGTTAGGTTTAGTGTTAGGCTGAGGGTTAGGGTTAGGGTTAGGGTAAGGGTTAGGGTTAGGGTTAGGATTAGGGTCAGGTTTGGGGTTAGGTTTAGGGTAAGGGTTAGGGTTAGGGTAAAGGTTACGGTTAGGGTTAGTGTTAGGGTTAGGGTAAGGGTAAGGGTTAGTGTTAGGGTTAGGGTTAGGGTTAGGTTTATGGTTAGGGTTAGGGTTAGTGTTAGGGTTAGTGTTAGGTTTAGGGTAAGTTTAAGAGTTAGGGTTAGGTTAGGTTTAGGTTTAGGTTTGGGGTTAAGGTTTGGGTTAGGGTTCGGGTTAGGGTAAGGGTTATGGTTAGGGTTAGAGTTAGGGTTAGGTTTAGCATTAAGGTTAGGGTTGGGGTTAGGGTTAGGGAAAGGTTAAGGGTTAGGGTTAGGGTTAGGGTTAGGGTTAGGGTAAAGATAAGGGTTAGGTTTAGGTTAGGTTAAGGGTTGGGTTTTGCATTAGGTTTAGGATCAGCATTAAGGTTAGGGTTAGGGTTAGGGTAAGGGTAAGGGTTAGGGTTAGGGTAAGGGTAAGGGTTAGGGTTAGGGTTAGGGTTAGGGTAAGGATTAGTGTTAGGGTTAGGGTTAGGGTTAGGTTCAGGGTTAGGGTAAGCGTAAGGGTTAGGGCTAGGGTTAGGTTTAGGGTTATGCTTAGGGTTACGGTTAGGGTTAGGCTTAGGTATAGGGTTAGGTTAAGGGTTAGAGATAGGGTTAGGGTTAGGTTTAGGGTTACTGTTAAGGTTAGGGTTAGGGTTTGGATTATGGTTAGGGAAAGGGTAAGGGCTAGGGTTAGGGTTAGGCTTAGGGTTAGAATTAGTGCATGGGTTATGGTTAGGTTTAAGGTAAGGGTAAGTGTTAGGGTTATGGTTAGGGTTAGGGTTAGGGTTAGGTTGAGTGTTAACGTTTTGTTTAGGGAAAGGGTTAGGGTTAGGGTTTGGGTTAGGGTAAGGATTAGTGTTAGGGTTAGGGTAAGGGTTAGTGTTAGGGTTAGGGTTAGGGTTAGCATTAATTTTAGGGTTAGGGTTAGGGTTAGGGTAAGGATTAGGTTTCGGTTTAGGGTTAGCATTAAGGTTAGGGTTAGCGTTAGGGTAAGGGTAATGGTTAGATTTAGGGTTAGGGTTCGGGTTAGGGTTAGGGGTTAGGGTTAGGGTTAGGGTTAGGGTTAGGTATAGGGGTAGCATTAAGGTTAGGGTTAGGGTTAGGGTAAGTGTTAGGGTTAGGTTTAGGGTAAGAGTAAGGTTTACGGTTAGGGTTTGGTTTAGTTTTGAGTTTAGGGTTAAGGTAAGAGTAAGGGTTGGGTTTAGGGTTAGGGTTAGGGTAAGGGTAATGGTCAGGGTTAGGGTTAAGGTTATGGTTAGGGTTAGTGTTAGGCTAAGGGTTAGGGTTACGGTTAGGGTAAGAGTTAGGGGTAGGGTTGGGGTTAGTGTTAGAGGTAGGGTTAGGGTTAGGGTAAGGGTAAGGTTTAGGGTCAGGGTTAGGGTTAGGGTAAGGGTTAGGGTTAGGGTTAGGGTTAGGGTAAGGATTAGAATTAGGGTTAGGGTTAGGGTTAGGTTTAGCATTAAGGTTAGGGTTAGGGTTAGGGTTAGGTTTAGGGAAAGGGTAAGGGTTACGGTTAGGGTTATGGTTAGGGTTAGTGTTAGGGTTAGATTTAGGGCAAGGGTAAGGGTTAGGTTTAGGGTTAAGGTTAGGGTTAGGGTTAAGTTTAGGGTTATGGTTAGGGTTAGGCTAAGGGTTAGGGATAGGGTTAGGGTAAGGGTTAGGTTTAGGATTAGGTTTAGGGTACGGGTAAATTATAGGGTTAGGGTTAGGGTTAGGGTTAGGTTTAGGGTTAGGGTTAGGGTAAGGGTAAGGTTTACGTTTAGGGTTAGGGTTAGGGTTAAGGTTAGGATTAGGGTTAGGTTTGGGGTTAGGGTTAGGGTGAGAGTAAGGGTTAGGGTTAGGGTAAGGGAAGGTTTAGGGTTAGGGTTAGGGTTAAGGTTATGTTTAGGGTTAGGGTTAGGCTGAGGGTTAGGGTAAGGATTAGGGTTAGGGTTGGGGTAAGGGTTAGAGATAGTGTTAGGGTTAGCGTAAGGGTAAGGGTTAGGGTAAGAGTTAGGGTTAGGGTAAGGATTAGGGTAAGGATTAGTTTTAGGGTTAGGGTTAGGGTTAGGTTTACCATTTAGGTTAGGGTTAGGGTTAGGGTTAGGGTTAGGGTTAAGGTTAGGATTAGGGTTAGGTTTGGGGTTAGGGTTAGGGTGAGAGTAAGTGTTAGGGTTAATGTAAGGGAAGGTTTAGGGTTAGGGTTAGGGTTAAGGTTATGTTTAGGGTTAGGGTTAGGTTGAGGGTTAGGGTAAGGATTAGGGTTAGGGTTGGGGTTAGGGTTAGAGGTAGTGTTAGGGTTAGGGTAAGGGTAAGGGTTAGGGTAAGAGTTAGGGTTAGGGTAAGGATTAGGGTAAGGATTAGGGTTAGGGTTAGAGTTAGGGTTAGGGTTAGGTTTACCATTAAGGTTAGGGTTAGGGTTAGGGTTAGTTAAAGCTTAAGGGTTTGGGTTAGAGTTAGGGTTAGGGTAAGGGTTAGGTTTCGGTTTACGGTTAGCATTAAGGTTATGGTTAGGGTTAGGGTAAGGGTAATGTTTACGTTTAGGGTTACGGTTCGGGTTAGGGTTAGGGGTTAGGGTTAGGGTTAGGGTTAGGGTTAGGTATAGGGGTAGCATTAAGGTTAGGGTTAGGGTTAGGGTTAGGGTAAGGGTTAGGGTTAGGTTTAGGGTAAGCGAAGGGTTTAGGGTTAGGGTTTGCCTTAGGTTTGGGGTTAGGGTTAGGGTAAGAGTAAGGGTTGGGTTTAGGGTTAGGGTTAGGGTAAGGGTAAGGGTCAGGGTCAGGGTTAAGGTTATGGTTAGGATTAGGGTTAGGCTAAGGGTTAGGGTTACGGTTAGGGTAAGGGTTAGGGGTAGGTTTGGGGTTAGTGTTAGAGGTAGGGTTAGGGTTTGGGTAAAGGTAAGGTTTAGGGTCAGGGTTAGGGTTAGGGTAAGGGTTAGGGTTAGGGTTAGGGTAAGGATTAGGGTTAGGGTTAGGGTTAGGGTCAGGTTTAGCATTAAGGTTAGGGTTAGGGAAAGGGTTAGTGTTAGGGTTAGGGTTAGGGTTAGGGTCAGTGTTAGGGTTATATTTAGGGCAAGGGTAAGGGTTAGGTTTAGGGTTGAGGTTAGGGTTAAGTTTAGGGTTAGGGTTAGGGTTAGGCTAAGGGTTAGGCATAGGGTTAGGGTAAGGGTTAGGTTTAGGATTAGGTTTAGGGTACGGGTAAGGTTTAGGGATAGGGTTAGGGTTAGGGTTAGGATTAGGGTTAGGTTTGGGGTTAGGGTTATTGTAAGAGTAAGGGTTAGGGTTAGGGTTAGGGTAAGGGAAGGTTTAGGGTTAGGGTTAGGGTTAAGGTTATGTTTAGGGTTAGGGTTAGGCTAAGGGTTAGGGTTAGGGTTAGGGTAAGGATTAGGGTTAGGGTTGGGGTTAAGGTTAGAGGTAGTGTTAGAGTTAGGGTAAGTGTAAGGGTTAGGGTTAGGTTTAGGGTTAGGGTAAGGGTTAGGGTTAGGGTAAGGTTTAGGGTTAGGGTTAGGGTTAGGGTTAGGTTTACCATTAAGGTTAGGGTTAAGGTTAGGGTTAGGGAAAGGGTAAGGGTTTGGGTTAGTGTTAGGGTTCGGGTAAGGGTTAGGTTTCGGTTTAGGGTTAGCATTAAGGTTAGGGTTAGGATTAGGGTAAAGGTAAGGGTTAGGGTTCGGGTTAGGGTTAGGTGTTAGGGTTAGGGTTAGGGTTAGGGTTAGGTATAGGGGTAGCATTAAGGTTAGGGTTAGGGTTAGGGTAGGGTAAGGTTTACGGTTAGGGTCAGGGTTAGGGTTAAGGTTAGAATTAGGGTTAGGTTTGGGGTTCGGGTTATTGTAAGAGAAAGGGTTAGGGTTAGGGTTAGGGTAAGGGAAGGTTTAGGGTTAGGGTTAGGGTTAAGGTTATGTTTAGGGTTAGGGTTAGGCTAAGCGTTAGGCTTAGGGTTAGGGTAAGGATTAGGGTTAGGGTTGGGGTTAGGGTTAGAGGTAGTGTTAGAGTTAGGGTAAGTGTAAGGGTTAGGGTTAGGTTTAGGGTTAGGGTAAGGGTTAGGGTTAGGGTAAGGTTTAGGGTTAGGGTTAGGGTTAGGGTTAGGTTTACCATTAAGGTTAGGGTTAGGGTTAGGGTTAGGGAAAGGGTAAGGGTTTGGGCTAGGGTTAGGGTTAGGGTAAGGGTTAGGTTTCGGTTTAGGGTTAGCATTAAGGTTAGGGTTAGGATTAGGGTAAAGGTAAGGGTTAGATTTAGGGTTAGGGTTCGGGTTAGGGTTAGGTGTTAGGGTTAGGGTTAGGGTTAGGTATAGGGGTAGCATTAAAGTTAGGGTTAGGGTTAGGGTTAGGGTAAGGGTTAGGGTTAGGTTTAGGGTAAGGGTAAGGTTTAGGATTAGGGTTTGGGTTAGGTTTGGGGTTAGGGTTAGGGTAAGAGTAAGGGTTGGGTTTAGGGTTAGGGTTAGGTTAAGGGTAAGGGTGAGGTTTAGGGTTAAGATTATGTTTAGGGTTAGGGTTAGGCTAAGGGTTAGGGATACGGTTAGGGTAAGGGTTAGGGGTAGGGTTGGGGTTAGTGTTAGAGGTAGGGTTAGGGTTAGGGTAAGGGTAAGGGTTAGGGTCAGGGTTAGGGTTAGGGTAAGGGTTAGAGTTAGGGTTCGGGTACGGATTAGGGTTAGTGTTAGGGTTAGGGTTAGGTTTAGCATTAAGGTTAGGGTTAGGGTTAGGGTTAGTGTAAGGGTTACGGTTAGTGTTAGGGTTAGGGTTAGTGTTAGGTTTAGATTTAGGGCAAGGGTAAGGGTTAGGTTTAGGGTTAAGGTTAGGGTTAACTTTAGGGTTAGGGTTAGGGTTATGCTAAGGGTTAGGGTTAGGGTTAGGGTAAGGGTTAGGTTTAGGATTAGGTTTAGGGTACGGGTAAGGTTTAGGGTTAGGGTTAGGGTTAGGGTTAGGGTAAGGGTAAGGTTTACGGTTAGGGTTAGGGTTAGGGTTAAGGTTAGGCTTAGGGTTAGGTTTGGAGTTAGGGTTAGGGTAAGTGTAAGGGTTAGGGTTAGGGTTAGGGTAAGGGTAAGGTTTAGGGTTAGGGTTAGGCTTAAGGTTATGTTTAGGGTTAGGGTTAGACTAAGGGTTAGGGTTAGGGTTAGGGTAAGGATTAGGGTAAGGGTAAGGGTTAGGGTTACGTTTAGGGTTAGGGTAAGGGTTAGGGTTAGGGCAAGGATTAGGGTTAGGGTTAGGGTTAGGGTTAGGTTTACCATTAAGGTTAGGGTTAGGGTTAGGATTAGGGAAAGGTAAGGGTTTGGGTTAGGGTTAGGTTTAGGGTAAGGGTAAGGATAAGGGTTAGGTTTAGGGTTAGGGTAAGGTTTAGGGCTAGCGTTAGGGTTAGGGTTAGCATTAAGGTTAGGGTTAGGGTATGGGGAAGGGTTAGGGTTAGGTTTAGGGTTAGGGTAAGGTTTAGGGTTAGCGTTAGGGTTAGGGTTAATGTTAAAGTTAGGGTTAGGGTTAAGGTTAGGGTTAGGGTAAGTTTAAGGCTTAGGGTTAGGGTTAGGATTAGGTTTAGGGTACAGGTAAGGTTTAGGGTTAGGGTTAGGGTTAGGGTTAATTTTAGGGTTAGGGTTAGGGTAAGGGCAAGGTTTAGGGTTAGGTTTAGGTTTAGGGTTAAGGTTAGGGTTAGGGTAAGGTTTAGGGTTAGGTTTACGGTTAAGGTTTAGGTTAGTGTTAGGGTTAGCGTTAGGGTTAGGGTAAGGGAAAGGGTTAGGGTTAGGGTTAAGGTTAGGGTTAGGGTTAGGGTAAGTGTTAGGGTTTGGTTTAGGGTTAGGGTTAGAGTTAGGGTTAGGGTTAGGGTAAGGGTAAGGGTTAGGGTTAGGGTTAGGGTTAGGGTAAAGGTTAGGGTTAATGTTTAGATTTAGGTTTAGGAATAGGGTTAATGTAGGAGTTAGGGTTAGGGTAAGGGTTAGGGTTTGGGTTAGGATTAGGGTAAGGGTTAGTGTTAGGGTTAGGGTGAGCATTATGGTATGGGTTAGGGTTAGGGGTTAGCATTAGGTTTAGGGTTAGGGTAAGGGTTAGGGTTAGGGTTAGTGGTCAGGGTCAGTGTTAGGGTTAGGGTAAGGGTTATGGTTAAGTTTAGGGTTAGGGTAAGGCTAAGGGTTAAAGTTAGGGTTAGGGTTAGGGTTAGGGTTAGGTTTAAGTTTAGAATTAGGTTAAGGGTAAGGGTTAGGGTTAGGGTTAAGGTTAGGGTTAGTGCAAAAGGTTTGGGTTAGGGTTAGGGTTAGGGTAAGGGTAAGGTTTAGGGTTAGGGATAGGGTAGGGTTGAGGTTTAGGGTTAGTGTAAGGCTAAGGGTTCGACTTATTGTTAGGGTAAGGGTTAGGGTTAGGGTTTGGGTTAGGGTTAGGGTAAGGGTAAGGGTTAGGTTTAGGGTTAAGTTCAGGGTAAAGGGAAGGGTTAGGTTTAGGGTTATGCTTAGGGAAAGGGTAAGGGTTCGGTTTAGAGTTAGGGTTAGGGTTATGGTTAAGGTTACGGTTAGTGTTAGGGTTAGTGTTAGGGTTAAGGGCAAGGGTTAGGGGTATGGATAGGGTTAGCGTTAGGCTTAGGGTTAGGGTTAGAGTTAGGCTAAGGGTTAGGGTTAGGGTTAGGTTAAGGGATAGGGTTAGGGTTAGGGTTAGAGGTAGGGTTAGGTTCAGGGTAAGGGTTAGGGTTAGGGATAGGGTTAGGGTTAGGGTAAGGCTAAGGTCAGGGTTAGGGTTAAGGTTATGGTTAGGGTTAGTGTTAGGCTAAGGGTTAGGGTTACGGTTAGGGTAAGAGTTAGGGGTAGGGTTGGGGTTAGTGTTAGAGGTAGGGTTAGGGTTAGGGTAAGGGTAAGGTTTAGGGTCAGGGTTAGGGTTAGGGTAAGGGTTAGGGTTAGGATTAGGGTTAGGGTAAGGATTAGGGTTAGGGTTAGGGTTAGGGTTAGGTTTAGCATTAAGGTTAGGGTTAGGGTTAGGGTTAGGTTTAGGGAAAGGGTAAGGGTTACGGTTAGGGTTATGGTTAGGGTTAGTGTTAGGGTTAGATTTAGGGCAAGGGTAAGGGTTAGGTTGAGGGTTAAGGTTAGGGTTAAGTTTAGGGTTATGGGTAGGGTTAGGCTAAGGGTTAGGGATAGGGTTAGGGTAAGGGATAGGTTTAGTTTTAGGTTTAGGGTACGGGTAAGGTATAGGGTTAGGGTTAGGGTTAGGGTTAGGTTTAGGGTTAGGGTTAGGGTAAGGGTAAGGTTTACGGTTAGGGTTAGGTTTACGGTTAAATTTAGGGATTAGGGTTAGGTTTGGGGTTAGGGTTACGGTAAGAGTAAGGTTAGGGTTAGGGTAAGGGAAGGTTTAGGGTTAGGTTAGGGTTAAGGTTATGTTTAGGGTTAGGGTTAGGCTAAGGGTTAGGGTTAGGGTTAGGGTAAGGATTAGGGTTAGGGTTGGGGTTAGGGTTAGAGGTAGGGTTAGGGTTAGGGTAAGGGTAAGGGTTAGGGTTTGGTTTAGGGTTAGGGTAAGGGTTAGGGTTAGGGTAAGGATTAGGGTTAGGGTTAGGGTTAGGGTTAGGTTTACCATTAAGGTTAGGGTTAGGGTTAGGGTTAGGGAAAGCTTAAGGGTTTGGGTTAGAGTTCGGTTAGGGTAAGGGTTAGGTTTCGGTTTAGGGTTAGCATTAAGTCTATGGTTAGGGTTAGGGGTAAGGGTAATGTTTAGGTTTAGGGTTACGGTTTGGGTTAGGGTTAGGGGTTAGGGTTAGGGTTACTGTTAGGGTTAGGTTATAGGGGTAGCATTAAGGTTAGGGTTTGGGTTAGGGTTAGGGTAAATGTTAGGGTTAGGTTTTGGGTAAGCGTAAGGTTTAGGGTTAGGGTTTGCCTTAGGTTTGGGGTTAGGGTTAGGGTATGAGTAAGGGTTGGGTTTAGGGTTTGGGTTAGGGTAAGGGTAAGCGACAGGGTTAGGGTTAAGGTTATGGTTAGGATTAGGGGTTAGGGTTAGGCTAAGGGTTAGGGTTACGGTTAGGGTAAGTGTTAGGGGTAGGTTTGGGGTTAGTGTTAGAGGTAGGGTTAGGGGTTAGGGTAAGGGTAAGGTTTAGGGTCAGGGTTAGGGTTAGGGTAAGGGTTAGGGTTAGGGTTAGGGTAAGGATTAGGGTTAGGGTTAGGGTTAGGGTTAGGTTTAGCATTAAGGTTAGGGTAGGGTTAGGGTTAGGGAAAGGGTAAAGGTTACGGTTAGGGTTAGGGTTAGGGGTCAGTGTTAGGGTTATATTTAGGGCAAGGGTAAGGTTTAGGTTTAGGGTTGAGGTTAGGGTTACGTTTAGGGTTAGGGTTAGGGTCAGGCTAAGGGTTAGGGATAGGGTTAGGATAAGGGTTAGGTTTAGGATTAGGTTTAGGGTACGGGTAAGGTTTAGGGTTAGGGTTAGGGTTAGGGTTAGGGTGGTTTAGGGTTAGGTTTAGGGTAGGGTAAGGTTTACGGTTAGGGTCAGGGTTAGGGTTAGGTTAGGATTAGGGTTACGTTTGGGGTTAGGGTTAGGGTAAGAGTAAGTGTTAGGGTTAGGGTTAGGGTAAGGGAAGGTTTAGGATTAGGGTTGGGGTTAGGTTATGTTTAGGGTTAGGGTTAGGCTAAGGGTTAGGGTTAGGGTTAGGGTAAGGATTAGGGTTAGGGTTGGGGTTAGGGTTAGAGGTAGTGTTAGGGTTAGGGTAAGTGTAAGGGTTAGGTTAGGTTTAGGGTTAGGGTAAGGGTTAGGGTTAGGGTAAGGTTTAGGGTTAGGGTTAGGGTTAGGTTTAGGTTTTACCATTAAGGTTAGGGTTAGGGTTAGGGTTAGGGAAAGGGTAAGGGTTTGGCTTAGGGGTTAGGGTTAGGGTAAGGATTAGCTTTCGGTTTAGGGTTAGCATTAAGGTTAGGGTTAGGATTAGGGTAAAGGTAAGGGTTTAGATTAGGGTTAGGGTTCGGGTTAGGGTTAGGTGTTAGGGTTAGGGTTAGGGTTAGGGTTAGGTATAGGGGTAGCATTAAGGTTAGGGTTAGGGTTTAGGGTTAGGGTAAGGGTTGGGTTAGGTTGTAGGGTAAGAGTAAGGTTTAGGGTTAGGGTTTGGGTTAGGTTTGGGGTTAGGGTTAGGGTAAGAGTAAGGGTTGGGTTTTAGGTTAGGGTTAGGGTAAGGGTAAGGGTGAGGTTTAGGGTTAAGGTTATGGTTAGGGTTAGGGTTAGGCTAAGGGTTAGGGATACGGTTAGGGTAAGGGTTAGGGGTAGGGTTGGGTTAGTGTTAGAGGTAGGTTTAGGGTTAGGGTAAGGTAAGGGTTAGGGTCAGGGTTAGGGTTAGGGTAAGGGTTAGAGTTAGGGTTAGGGTAAGGATTAGGGTTAGGGTTAGGGTTAGGGTTAGGTTTAGCATTAAGTTTAGGGTAGGGTTAGGGTTAGGGTAAGGGTTACGGTTAGGGTTAGGGTTAGGGTTAGTGTTAGGTTAGATTTAGGGCAAGGGTAAGGGTTAAGGTTAGGGTTAAGTTTAGGGTTAGGGTTAGGTTAGGCTAAGGGTTAGGTTAGAGTTAGGGTAAGGGTTAGGTTTAGGATTAGGTTTAGGGTACGGGTAAGGTTTAGGGTTATGGTTAGGGTTAGGTTTAGGGTTAGGGTTAGGGTAAGGTAAGGTTTACGGTTAGGGTTAGGGTTAGGGTTAAGGTTAGGCTTAGGGTTAGGTTTGGAGTTAGGGTTAGGGTAAGAGTATGGGTTAGGGGTAGGATTAGGTTTAGGGTACGGGTAAGGTTTAGGGTTAGGGTTAGGGTTAGGTTTAGGATTAGGGTTAGGGTAAGGGTTAGGTTTAGGGTTAGGGTAAGGATTAGGGTTAGGGTAAGGGTAAGGGTTAGGGTTAGGTTTTAGGGTTAGGGTAAAGTTTGGGTTAGGGTAAGGATTAGGGTTAGGGTTAGGGTTAGGGTTAGGTTTACCATTAAGGTTAGGGTTAGGGTTAGGTTTAGGGAAAGGTAAGGGTTTGGGTTAGGGTTAGGTTTAGGTTAAGGGTAAGGATAAGTGTTAGGTTTAGGGTTAGGGTAAGTTTAGGCCTAGCGTTAGGGTTAGGGTTAGCATTAAGGTTAGGGTTAGGGTATGGGAAGGGTTAGGGTTAGGTTTGGGTTAGGGTAAGGTTTAGGGTTAGGGTTAGGGTTAGGGTTAGGGGTTAAAGTTAGGGTTAGGGTTAAGGTTAGGGTTAGGGTAAGTTTAAGGCTTTGGGTTAGGGTTAGGATTAGGTTTAGGGTACAGGTAAGGTTTAGGGTTAGGGTTAGGGTTAGGGTTAGGTTTAGAGTTAGGGTTAGGGTAAGGCAAGGTTTAGGGTTAGGTTTAGGTTTAGGGTTAAGGTTAGGGTTAGGTAAGGTTTAGGGTTAGGTTTACGGTTAAGATTTAGGTTAGTGTTAGGGTTAGGGTTAGGGTTAGGGCAAGGGAAAGGGTTAGGGTTAGGGTTAAGGTTAGGGTTAGGGTTAGGGTAAGTGTTAGGGTTTGGTTAGGGTTAGGGTTAGAGTTAGGGTTAGGGTTAGGGTAAGGGTAAGGGTTAGGGTTAGGGTTAGATATTAGGGTAAAGTTTAGGGTTAGGGGTTTAGATTTAGGTTTAGGATAAGGGTTAATGTAGGAGTTAGGTTAGGGTAAGGGTTAGGGTTTGGGTTGGTTAGGATTAGGGTAAGGGTTAGTGTTAGGGTTACCGTGAGCATTATGGTATGGGTTAGGGTTAGGGGTTAGCATTAGGTTTAGGGTTAGGGTAAGGGTTAGGTTAGGGTTAGTGGTCAGGGTAAGTGTTAGGGTTAGGGTAAGGGTTATGGTTAAGTTTAGGGTTAGGGGTAAGGCTAAGGGTTAGAGTTAGGGTTAGGGTTAGCGTTAGGGGTTAGGGTTAGGGTTAGGGTTAGGTTTAAGTTTAGAATTAGGTTAAGGGTAAGGGTAGGGTTAGGGTTAAGGTTAATGTTAGTGCAAAAGGTTTGGGTTAGGGTTAGGGTTCGGGTTAGGGTAAGGGTAAGGTTTAGGGTTAGGGATAGGGGTAGGGTTTAGGTTTAGGGTTAGTGTAAGACTAAGGTTCGACTTATTGTTAGGGTAAGGGTTAGGGGTTAGGGTTAGGAGGGTTAGGGTAAGGGTAAGGGTTAGGTTTAGGGTTAAGTTTAGGGTAAGGGAAGGGTTAGGTTTAGGGTTATGTTTAGGGAAAGCGTAAGGGTTAGGTTTAGAGTTAGGGTTAGGGTTAGGGTTAAGGTTACGGTTAGTGTTAGGGTTAGTGTTAGGGTAAGGGCAGGGTTTAGGGCTATGGATAGGGTTAGGGTTAGGCTTAGGGTTAGGGTTAGAGTTAGGCTAAGGGTTAGGGTTAGGGTTAGGGTTAGAGGTAGGGTTAGGTTCAGGGTAAGGGTTAAGGTTAGGGTTAGGGTTAGGGTTAGGGTAAGGGTAAGGGGTCAGGGTTAGGGTTAGGGTTAGGGTTAGGGTTAGGGTAAGGGTAAGGGTCAGGGTTAGGGTTAAGGTTATGTTTAGGGTTAGTGTTATGCTAAGGGTTAGGGTTACGGTTAGGGTAAGAGTTAGGGGTAGGGTTGGGGTTAGTGTTAGAGGTAGGGTTAGGGTTAGGGTAAGGGTAAGGTTTAGGGGTCAGGGTTAGGGTTAGGGGTAAGGGTTAGGGTTAGGGTTAGGGTTAGGGTAAGGATTAGGGTTAGGGTTAGGGTTAGGGTTAGGTTTAGCATTAAGGTTAGGGTTAGGGTTAGGGTTAGGTTTAGGGAAAGGGTAAGGGTTATGGTTAGGGTTATGGTTAGGGTTAGTGTTAGGGTTAGATTTAGGGCAAGGGTAAGGGTTAGGTTGAGGGTTAAGGTTAGGGTTAAGTTAGGGTTATGGGTAGGGTTAGGCTAAGGGTTAGGGATAGGGTTAGGGTAAGGGTTAGGTTAGGATTAGGTTTAGGGTAAGGGTTAGGGTTAGGGTATGGTTTACGGTTAGGGTTAGGTTTAGGGTTAAGGTTAGGATTAGGATTAGGTTTGGGGGTAAGGAATAGGGTGAGAGTAAGGGTTAGGGTTAGGGTAAGAGAAGGTTTAGGTTAGGGTTAGGGTTAAGGTTATGTTTAGGGTTAGGGTTAGGGTAAGGATTAGGGTTAGGGTTGGGGTTAGGGTTAGAGGTAGGGTTAGGGTTAGGATAAGGGTAAGGGTTAGGGTTTGGTTTAGGGTTAGGGTAAGGGTTAGGGTTAGGGTAAGGATTAGGTTTAGGGTTAGGGTTAGGGTTAGGTTTACCATTAAGGTTAGGGTTAGGGTTAGGGTTAGGGGTAAGGGTTACGGTTAGGTTTTAGGGTTAGGGTTAGTGTTAGGTTTAGATTTAGGGCAAGGGTAAGGGTTTTAGGGTTAAGGTTAGGGTTAAGTTTATGGTTAGGGTTAGGGTTATGCTAAGGGTTAGGTTTAGGATTAGGTTTAGGGTACGGGTAAGGTTTAGGGTTATGGTTAGGGTTAGGTTTATGGTTAGGGTTAGGGTAAGGGTAAGGTTTACAGTTAGGGTTAGGGTTAGGGTTAAGGTTAGGCTTAGGGTTAGGTTTGGAGTTAGGGTTAGGGTAAGAGTAAGGGTTAGGGTTAGGGTTAGGGTAAGGGTAAGGTTTAGGGTTAGGGTTAAGCTTAATGTTATGTTTAGGGTTAGGGTTAGACTAAGGGTTAGGGTTAGGGTTAGGGTAAGGATTAGGGTTAGGGTAAGGGTAAGGGTTAGGGTTAGGTTTAGGGTTAGGGTAAGGGTTAGGGTTAGGGTAAGGATTAGGGTTAGGGTTAGGGTTAGGGTTAGGTTTACCATTAAGGTTAGGGTTAAGGTTAGGATTAGGGAAAGGTAAGGGTTTGGGTTAGGGTTAGGTTTAGGGTAAGGGTAAGGATAAGTCTTAGGTTTAGGGTTAGGGTAAGGTTTAGGGCTAGCGTTAGGGTTAGGGTTAGCATTAAGGTTAGGGTTAGGGTATGGGGAAGGGTTAGGGTTAGGTTTAGGGTTAGGGTATGGTTTAGGGTTAGGGTTAGGGTTAGGGTTAGGGTTAAAGTTAGGGTTAGGGTTAAGGTTAGGGTTAGGGTAAGTTTAAGGCTTAGGGTTAGGGTTAGGATTAGGTTTAGGGTACAGGTAAGGTTTAGGGTTAGGGTTAGGGTTAGGGTTAGGTTTAGGGTTAGGGTTAGGGTAAGGGCAAGGTTTAGGGATAGGTTTAGGTTTAGGGTTAAGGTTAGGGTTAGGGTAAGGTTTAGGGTTAGGTTTACGGTTAAGGTTTAGGTTAGTGTTAGTGTTAGGTTTTGGGTTAGGGTAAGGGAAAGGGTTAGGGTTAGGGTTAAGGTTAGGGTTAGGGTTAGGGTAAGTGTTAGGGTTTGGTTTAGGGTTAGGGTTAGAGTTAGGGTTAGGGTTAGGGTAAGGGTAAGGGTTAGGGTTAGGGTTAGGTTTAAGTTTAGAATTAGGTTGAGGGTAAGGGTTAGGGTTAGGGTTAAGGTTAATGTTAGTGCAAAAGGTTTGGGTTAGGGTTAGGGTTAGGGTTAGGGTAAGGGTAAGGTTTAGGGTTAGGGATAGGGTAGGGTTTAGGTTTAGGGTTAGTGTAAGGCTAAGGGTTCGACTTATTGTTAGGGTAAGGGTTAGGGTTAGTGTTAGGGTTAGGGTTAGGGTAAGGGTAAGGGTTAGGTTTAGGGTTAAGTTTAGGGTAAAGTTAAGGTTAGGTTTAGGGTTATGTTTAGGGAAAGGGTAAGGGTTAGGTTTAGAGTTAGGGTTAGGGTTAGGGTTAAGGTTACGGTTAGTGTTAGGGTTAGTGTTAGGGTAAGGGCAAGGGTTAGGGCTATGGATAGGGTTAGGGTTAGGCTTAGGGTTAGGGTTAGAGTTAGGCTAAGTGTTAGGGTTAGGGTTAGGTTAAAGGATAGGGTTAGGGTTAGGGTTAGAGGTAGGGTTAGGTTCAGGGTAAGGGTTAGGGTTAGGGTTAGGGTTAGGGTAAGGGTAAGGGTCAGGGTTAGGGTTAAGGTTATGGTTAGGGTTAGTGTTATGCTAAGGGTTAGGGTTACGGTTAGGGTAAGAGTTAGGGGTAGGTTGGGGTTAGTGTTAGAGGTAGGGTTAGGGTTAGGCTAAGGGTTAGGGATAGGGTTAGGGTAAGGGTTAGGTTTAGAGTTAGGGTTAGGGTTAGGGTTAGGGTATGGTTTACGGTTAGGGTTAGGTTTAGGGTTAAGGTTAGGATTAGGATTAGGTTTGGGGTTAGGGTTAGGGTGAGAGTAAGGGTTAGGGTTAGGGTAAGGGAAGGTTTAGGGTTAGGGTTAGGGTTAAGGTTATGTTTAGGGTTAGGGTTAGGGTAAGTATTAGGGTTAGGGTTGGGGTTAGGGTTAGAGGTAGGGTTAGGGTTAGGGTAAAGGTAAGGGTTAGGGTTTGGTTTAGGGTTAGGGTAAGGGTTAGGATTAGGGTAATGATTAGGGTTAGGGTTAGAGTTAGGGTTAGGTTTACCATTAAGGTTAGGGTTAGGTTTAGGGTTAGGGAAAGCTTAAGGGTTTGGGTTAGAGTTAGGGTTAGGGTAAGGGTTAGGTTTCGGTTTAGGGTTAGCATTAAGGTTATGGTTAGGGTTATGGTAAGCGTAATGTTTAGGTTTAGGGTTACGGTTCGGGTTAGGGTTAGGGGTTAGGGTTAGGGTTAGGGTTAGGTATAGGGGTAGCATTAAGGTTAGGGTTAGGGTTAGGGTTAGGGTAAGGGTTAGGGTTAGGTTTAGGGTAAGCGTAAGGATTAAGGTTAGGGTTTGCCTTAGGTTTGGGGTTAGGGTTAGGGTAAGAGTAAGGGTTGGGTTTAGGGTTACGGTTAGGGTAAGGTTAAGGGTCAGGGTTAGGGTTAAGGTTATGGTTAGGGTTAGGGTTAGGCTAAAGGTTAGGGTTACGGTTAGGGTAAGGGTTAGGGGTAGGTTTGGGTTTAGTGTTAGAGGTAGGGTTAGGATTAGGGTAAGGGTAAGGTTTAGGGTCAGGGTTAGGGTTAGGGTAAGGGTTAGGGTTAGGGTTAGGGTAAGGATTAGGGTTAGGGTTAGGGTTAGGGTTAGGTTTAGCATTATGGTTAGGGTTAGGGTTAGGGTTAGGGAAAGGGTAAAGGTTACGGTTAGGGTTAGGGTTAGGGTCAGTGTTAGTGTTATATTTAGGGTTAGGGTTAGGGTTAGGGTTAGGGTTAGTTTAGGGTTAGGGTTAGGGTTAGTGTTAGTGTTAGGTTTACGGTTAGGGTTAGGGTAAGGGTAAGGGTGAGGGTTAGGGTTAGGGTAAGGTTAGGGGTTAGGATTAATGTTAGGGTTAGGTTTGATTAAGGTTAGGGTTAGGGTTAGGGTAAGGGTAAGTGTTAGGGTTAGGGTTAGGGTTAGGATTAGCGGTTAAAGTAAGGCTTAGGGTTAGAATTAGTGTATGGGTTAGGGTTAGGTTTAGGGTAAGGGTAAGTGTTAGGGTTATGGTTAGGGTTAGCGTTAGGGTTAGGGCAAGGGTTAGGGTTAGGGTTAGGGTTAGGGTTAGGGTTACGGTTAGGGTTAGGGTTAGGCTAAGGGTTAGGGTTAGGTTTAGTATAAGGGTTAGGGTTTGGGTTAGGGTTAGGCTTAGAGTTAGGGTTAGGGTTAAGTTAAGGGTAAGGGTTAGGG
>NW_028327521.1:12500-15000 GCF_031878675.1 Megascapheus bottae | reverse complement strand
GTTAGGGTTAGCATTAAGGTTAGGGTTAGGGTTAGGGTAAGGGTAAGGGTTAGGGTTAGGTTTACTTTTAGGGTTAGGGTAAGGGTAAGGTTTAGGGTTAGGGTTAGGGTAAGGTTAAGAGTTAGGATTAATGTTAGGGTTAGGGTTAGGATTAAGTTTAGGGTTAGTGTTAGGGTTAAGGTAAGGGTAAGGGTTAGGGTTAGGGTTAGAGTTAGGGTTAGGTTAAGGTTTACGGTTAGGGTTAGGGTTAAGGTTAGGGTTAGTGTTATGGTTAGGTTTAGGGTTAGGGTAAGGGTAAGGGTTAGGGTTAGGGTTAAGGTTACGGTTAGGGTTAGGGTTAGGCTAAGGGTTAGGGTTAGGGTTAGTATAAGGGTTAGGGTTTGGGTTAGGGTTAGGCTTAGAGTTAGGGTTAGGGTTATGGTAAGGGTAAGGGTTAGGGTTAGGTTTAGGGTTAGGGTTAGGTTAAGGGTTGGGGTTAGGGGTTAGGGTTAGGTTTAGGATAAGGGTTAGGGACAGGATTTAGGGTTAGGGTTAGGGTTAGTGTAAGGGTTAGAGTTAGGGTTAGGGTTAGGGCAAGGGTAAGTGTTAGGGTTAGTGTTAGGGTTAGCGTTAGGGTTAGGGTAAGGGTAAGAGTTAGGGTTAGGGTTAGGTTTAGGTTTAGGTTTGGGGTTAAGGTTTGGGATATGGTTAGGGTAAGGGTAAGTGTTAGGTTTAGGGTTAGGGTAAGGGTAAGTGTTAGGATTAGGGTTAGGGTTTGGGTTAGGTTTAGGGTTAGGGTTAAGGTTAGGGTTAGTGTTAGGTTTAGGCTAAGGGTTAAGTTTAGGGTTAGGGTTAGGGTAAGGTTTAGGTTTAGGGTTAGGGATAGGGTTAAAGGAAGTGTTTGGGCTAGGGTAACTGTTAGGGTTAGGGTTAGGGTTAGGGTTAGGGTTGGGGTAAGGATTAGGGTTAGGTAAGGATTAGGGTTAGAGTTAGGGTTAGGGTTAGGTTTAGCATTAAGGTTAGGGTTATGGTTAGGGTTAGCCTTAGGGACAGGGTAAGGGTTAGGGTTAGGGTTAGGTTTAGGTTTAGGGTAACAGTAAGGTTTAGGGTTAGGTTTAGGGTTACGTTTGGGGTGAGGGTGGGGGTAAGAGTAGGGGTTAGGTTTGGGGTTAGGGTTATGGTAAGGGTAAGGGTTAGGGTTAGGGTTAGGGTTAAGGTTAGGGTTAGTGTTAGGGTTAGGCTAAGAGTTAGGGTTAGGGTTAGGGTAAGGGTCAGTGTTAGGGTTAGGGTTAGTGTAAGGATAAGCGTTATGGTTTGGGTTAGGGTTAGGTTTAGGTTTGTGGTTAAGATTAGGGTTAGGGTTAGGGTTAGGTTAAGGGTTAGGTTTATGGTAAGGGTAAGGGTTAGAGTTAGGTTTAGAGTTGGGGTTAGGGTTAGGGTAAGGGTAAGGTTTAGGGTTGGGGTTAGGTTTAGAGTAATGGTTAGGGGTTAGGGTTAGGCTTAGGCTTAGGTAAGGGTTAGGGTTAGGATTAGGATAAGGGTTAGGGTTAGGGTTAGGGTAAGGCTAAGGGTTGGAGGTAGGGTTAGGCTTAGGGTAAGGGTTAGGGTTAGTGTTAGGGTTAGAGTGAGCATTAGGGTTAGGGTTAGGGTTAGCAGTTAGGGTTAGTGTTAGGGTTAGGGTTAGGGTTAAGGTTAGGTTTATAGTTAGGTTAAAAGTTAGGGTTAGGTTTAGAGTTAGTGTTAGGGTAAGGGTAAGTGTTATTGTTAGGGTTAGGGTTAGGGTAAGGGTAATCGTTAGGGTTAGGGTTAGGGTTGGGGTTAAGGTTAGGGTTAGGGTTAGGGTAAGGGTAAGTGTTAGGGTTAGGGTTAGGTTTAGGGTTACGAATAGGGTAAGGGTTAGGATTAGGTTTAGGGGTTAGGGTTAGGTTTAGGGTTAGGGTTAGGGAAAGGGTAAGGGTTAGGGTTAGGGTTAGGGTAAGGGTAAGGGTTAGGGTTAGGGTTAGGGTTAGATTAAGGGTTACGGTTAGGGTTAGGGTTAAGGTTAGGGTTAGTGTTAGGGTTAGGGTTAGGGTAAGGGTAAATGTAAGGGTTAGGGTTAAGGTTAGGGTTAGGTTTAGGGTTAGGCTAAGGGTTAGGGTTAGGGTTAGGTTTAGGTTTAGGTTAGGGTTAGGGTTAGAGGTAGGTTTAGGGTTAGGGTAAGGGTAAGGGTAAGGTTTAGGGTTAGGGTTAGGGTTAGTTTTAGGGTTAGGTTTAGGGTTAGGGTAAGGGTAAGGGTTAGGGTTAGGGTTACTGTTAGGGTTAAGGTTAGGGTTAGGGTTAGGGTTAGTGATAGGGTTAGTGTAAGGGTAAGGTTTAGGTTTAGGGTTAGGGTTATTGTTAGGGTTAATAAAGGGTAAGGGTTAAGGTTAGGGTTAGGGTTAGGGTAAGGGTTAGATTTAGGGTTAGGGTTTGCATTAAGGTTAAGGTTAGGGTTAGGGTAAGGGGAAGGGTTAGGGTTAGGGTTAAGTTAGGGTAGGGGTAA